>NW_008751908.1:220469-243466 GCF_000715545.1 Opisthorchis viverrini
TCGGCGATGGTCTATGACCTTAACATTTCACTCACTTAAGCAAAATGCTACGTGCAATATGTCACAGGAAGGTGTAAATCGATTAGAATAACCCCGCATTAAAATGGCAACTTCGAAAACCCTGCAGTTTCGGCAAACTCAATTTGTGTGTGTCAATAGCCTGCGGCGTTTACGCGACAGCAATGGCCCGTCATACCCACAAGTTTGCGCGCTCTCGCTTGTCTGCTACTTATGTCATCATGGAGAGCATGAAATCAATGTTAAACACCGATCTTCATTGCCGTACCTTCCTGCTACCTACATTAAACACCAATCAAGTATCTATGCGGGCCGATAGAAACCAGGTTCCAACTATGCATGACAGCTTAACGACCAACGGCTGCCCGTCATTCTCGTAACTGCAGTTGAATCGCCTACCTTGGCTGCTTATCGTAATTGCAACACCTGCGTCCATGTGCAACGCTGAGTATGAAACTGACGGTCTTTCATACCCTTAACTATATGCGATGCCGCTTATCTCCGCTACCTACAGTAAACAACAATCCAATATATATGCTCACTGGGAAAAACAAGAACTCGACTATGAGTGATAGCATAATCTGACAGCCTGTTACACTCACAACTGTACTCGAAGCCACCTAACTTGGCTATTTATCGTCATACTCATACTTACTCGATGCCGTTTATGTTTGCTACCTTCAGTAAACATCACAACTGTAGACGAAGTAACCTACGGTGGCTACCTATAGTAACTGCCAGGCCCGTACACATGCTCGTAGCTAACCATAATGCCCCGGCACCACATAGTAGACCAACCCAACAATCAACGGTGGTCATCATCTGTCAAACTGCAATCACCACCCAATTTGATAGCGCACTCCCAACTCCTACTCCTGATTTTACACCCTCGATCACTCCCTCCGTTATCCGAAACAATGAGCTGTCGCTCACCTCGAATACTTAGCGTAACTGCTGTTCGCGACGCAGATTATGAGGCCTCACCTATGCACGGCAACGTAATACAATGGCCAACAACGGTGCTCCATACTCATAACTCCACGCGTTGATAATGCGCCCGCCATTAATTTACGAAAACACCATTGGCAAATTGCATTTTATTCATTGGCATCACTGCTATAAGCTTAATTGGTAGTCGCTCCGTTTTTCATTTTCTTAAGATCCACTTCACGGGACAAGAATTCTGAAACGAAAAACGGGCAAGCAATTAATCTTCGGGAACAGCATTAAAGCGTTTGGATGTAATGTAATTTTATTCGTTTGCTTACCTAGTGGTTCATAATTCCCTTTAGTGGGATCACGGATAAATGTGTGGTCGTTGCGGATTGCCATGGCTTCATTGATTCGGCATTTGAGGCATTCGAGTTTCACTCACACGAATTCCTCGTCAGCACGGGATTCGAAAGCAAGGTCTACAAAGTGTATGCTAAGAAATTAGGTCTCAAATTACCTGATTAGCGGCGTACGTCGTCATCCGGGAAACCACACGTAGAACGTAGATGTCTCCACCCCCCCGAATTTCTCGGCGGTCACAATAATAAGTGGTGTGCACTTCATATTCGCGCATTATCCATTCACTGTGATGAGCGACCTTCTGGACGGCATGCTCCAGGCCATCTGAGTAAGGCACGCACCTCTTCAAACGCCCGTTCGTGTTCTCTAGGCGGTTGTTGGTCACATTCCCTAAATGTACCAAACCACGTTGTGCATGATGAGTGATGTGGAGCCAGGGGGCAGTCAAACAAGAGACAACACTGGGATCTGTTCTCCTCAGGATTTGTAAATCGTACCGAAATCTACGCGATTGTTTGGTGCATAGTTACTTACTCCGCTGCATTATCAAAGCGAATCATGCGGTGAAATATGTGCCGACTGCGGTTGGAAATTGTCTGCAGAAGTTACACCAAAGCAATAAAACTTACGTGTTTCCGGATGGCTTGCCCTGCGTGGAAATTGCACAGCATTATCTCGCGGCCTAATACAGCTTCGGCAGCCCGCATCTGCGAAGTCATCTTGTCCATGACGAACGTTTTAACTTCATAGCGTCCACCCAGCAGCATCCCAACTTGCGCAGTGACGCAAAATGGTCGCTTTCGACAAAGGTATACATTACGGGTCGACCGACACCCATGCCATCCGTCATCGGGAATGTGTAAAGCTTGTACCTTAACAGCGAACATCAGGGGCTCTAAAATTATTTACCCAAGACTGTTAATACCGTGTGTAGCATCAACGTTTACAACGTCCGGAAAACGTCTAAAGAGTGCCATCTGCTACGTTCGAGAAAAGCACAGGTGACCCTCCACCACCCTCCGATTCCACCAGCAGCACGCGACCGCACTCTCGAAACTTGGCTATGATGGATGACATGTCATCTAAGAAACCAACTAAAAGGTAACTAACGACCTACTTAACAATGGGGTCGACATTCGACACGATAGTTACGCACATCCTTGATAGTGAGTACTTTTCCAAAGTGGTCGGCGAAGTACTGCCGAATCTCCGATGACGAAGCACCATATTTCCAAAGGGTACAACACTCCTTTAATTCATCGTTTATCAGTCGCCGGTTGATGGGGAGCTTGTCAAAAACTTGCTGCGTGGATGGTTGTGCTCCAGGTAGTAGGAAGTAACACTCAAGCAGTCATGGTACCGGCGAACATNTCCAATCACATTTACACCCACTCGGTGGTTCAATCCTTGTACGGGAATCGGTTGGAGCGGTGCTCGAGGAGTTATAGCGGGAGCCTTCGTTGTCGCACACACTGAGCAGTGCCGGCAAAACTCCACAACGTCGTGCTGTAGTAGAAACCACCAATAACGCCCTCTAATGTGCGCTTCTGTTTTCTTCTGTCCAGCGTGTCCCAAATCTCGGTGGACTGCTGAGATGGTCCTTTGGACGCAACTGCGGGGTGCGACGACACGAGGCTGGCCATCTCGACTGTCCACAAGGTGGAGCACTCGGGATATAATACGTAGTTGCCCCCATCGTGACCACAGACTCCGTGCTGCCGAGGATCTCGAGGCCATCGGGCACCCAGAAGGTTTGTAGTTACCCTGCAGCTGGAGGAGATAAATCTCGCCAATATCTGTGTCCCTGAATAGCTCTTCTTCCCACTTTATTCGATTAGGCGCGGGCAATACATTAACAGACTCTAGTTCCTGGACTGGCCTTCAGGATAAGGCGTCGGCGTTCGAATGTCTGGCACCCGGGCGATAGATGCAAGAGAAATCATACTCCTGAACCCGCTCATGCCAAGGTGCAACTTGACCGTCGGGGTCGCGGAAGCTCTGTAACAATTGTAGTGAGTGATGGTCTGTCCGAAAAAGGAGGTGCCTGCCAGGCAAGTAGGGCCAGAAGTGGTGGAGAAAGTACACCGGGGCAAACATTTCACGTCGGGTGGTGTAGTAGTTACGTTCACGTCTATCTAGGACGCAGCTACCATATGCGACAACGACTTCTCGGCCAACAACACGTTGGGACAGCACAGCACCAATCACCATTTCGCTAGCATCGGTATCTAAAACAAACTTTCCTGTACCAGGTGAGAAATCCGGGTATGCCAAAATAGGTGGGGATGTTAGCGCTTGCTTAAGACGGCTGAAGGTTTAATCACACTCTACGGTCCACGAAAATTTCCGATCTTTTTGGGTAAGCCTGTGGAGTGGTGCACTGACGGCGGCAAATCCTTTGGTAAATCTCTGGTAGTATGATGCCAGATCGAGGAGACTACGTAACTCACGGACATTCGTCGGTGTCGGCCACTCAGCGATGTGTCTGGTCTTATCCGGGTCCGTTTGGACCCCATCGGAAGACAAACTATGCCCCAAGAACAATACCTCACGTTGTAGAAACTTACATTTCTCGGCGCGGAGGGTTAGGCCAGCTCCCTTGAGGCGACATAGTGGCTCTCGCAGTCGACTGTTGTGTTCGCTCGTCGTCCGTACGTGGACAGTGATGTCGTCCAGGTAGATCAGACAACATCTAGGTACCAGCTTTGCCAATACCGTCTGCATAAGCCGTTGAAATGTTGCTGATGCGTTTGCAAGTCCGAATAGCATTGTTTCCAACTCATTAAGTCCAGATGGAATTATAAAGGCTATTTTCGGTCGGTCTTGGGGTGCGACTTCTACTTGCCAGTAACCTGAAGCTAAGTCTAGTGTTGAGGACCACTTTGCCCCTGCCACAGCATCGATTGTGTCGTCCGCTAGTGGTATGGGAAAAGAGTCGCGCGTAGGGATATCATTTAATACCCGATGGTCAACGCACATGCGCAAATTTCCGTCCTTCTTCTTTGCAAGGACAATGGGGGATGATGACCGCCGAATGATCCCGTCGTCTAACATCTCTTGAATCATGGCGTCCAGTTTGGCACGGTAGTGGATAAGGATTCTGCTAGGGGTTTGATATATAGGGTGGTGGTGTCCAGTAACGATAGTATGTTGAAGGATATGGGTACGGCCCAGTTTAGATCTGTGGGTGTCAAACAAAGTGGAGGATTCATTTAATAGTTCCATTAGGCCGTGCTTCGCCTCCGAAGGAGCAGGGTTACAGTCAACAAAGGACTGCGCCCGATGATTGCTGTGTTGTACAGACGACAGGAAATTAGGGTTTGGTTAACAGGGGTTGTCGAACGTGATTTGTCTGCTGGTGAAGTCGATAGAAGCCTTGTATTTCTTTAAAAAGTCCATCCCAAGGATGGCTTCCCATGTCACCGGGGCGCAATACAACTGGTGGTGCGTGCACATTTGCCCGATGCTGGCAGAAAGTAACGCTGTTTCCGCTGTTTGGAGCGGTGTACCATTCGCTGTTATTAATTTCATGCTGACTGCCGGCTGACGACCACCTGGCCAAAACTTCCGTGCACCGACTACGGAGCACGAAGCGCCCGTGTCCACCAAGAAAAGTACTGGGCGTTTGTCTAGGTAACCTGAGATGGTGAGTGGTGGCGTAGAATGGGAAATATGCGAAATGCTAGGTACCGAATTACAAAAAGATAGAGGCTCGCCGGTGGGACGGATTGGGGGGTTGTGATCGCAACGCTGGGCTCTTCTCCCGGACCGGCGACAGTAGGGGCAGTTCATCCGGGTGGGTGTCTAACCGTCGGCTCTTTAGAGCCCCATCTAGGTATCAGCGTCCTANTATCCGGGTCCGTTTGGACCCCATCGGAAGACAAACTATGCCCCAAGAACAATACCTCACGTTGTAGAAACTTACATTTCTCGGCGCGGAGGGTTAGGCCAGCTCCCTTGAGGCGACATAGTGGCTCTCGCAGTCGACTGTTGTGTTCGCTCGTCGTCCGTACGTGGACAGTGATGTCGTCCAGGTAGATCAGACAACATCTAGGTACCAGCTTTGCCAATACCGTCTGCATAAGCCGTTGAAATGTTGCTGATGCGTTTGCAAGTCCGAATAGCATTGTTTCCAACTCATTAAGTCCAGATGGAATTATAAAGGCTATTTTCGGTCGGTCTTGGGGTGCGACTTCTACTTGCCAGTAACCTGAAGCTAAGTCTAGTGTTGAGGACCACTTTGCCCCTGCCACAGCATCGATTGTGTCGTCCGCTAGTGGTATGGGAAAAGAGTCGCGCGTAGGGATATCATTTAATACCCGATGGTCAACGCACATGCGCAAATTTCCGTCCTTCTTCTTTGCAAGGACAATGGGGGATGATGACCGCCGAATGATCCCGTCGTCTAACATCTCTTGAATCATGGCGTCCAGTTTGGCACGGTAGTGGATAAGGATTCTGCTAGGGGTTTGATATATAGGGTGGTGGTGTCCAGTAACGATAGTATGTTGAAGGATATGGGTACGGCCCAGTTTAGATCTGTGGGTGTCAAACAAAGTGGAGGATTCATTTAATAGTTCCATTAGGCCGTGCTTCGCCTCCGAAGGAGCAGGGTTACAGTCAACAAAGGACTGCGCCCGATGATTGCTGTGTTGTACAGACGACAGGAAATTAGGGTTTGGTTAACAGGGGTTGTCGAACGTGATTTGTCTGCTGGTGAAGTCGATAGAAGCCTTGTATTTCTTTAAAAAGTCCATCCCAAGGATGGCTTCCCATGTCACCGGGGCGCAATACAACTGGTGGTGCGTGCACATTTGCCCGATGCTGGCAGAAAGTAACGCTGTTTCCGCTGTTTGGAGCGGTGTACCATTCGCTGTTATTAATTTCATGCTGACTGCCGGCTGACGACCACCTGGCCAAAACTTCCGTGCACCGACTACGGAGCACGAAGCGCCCGTGTCCACCAAGAAAAGTACTGGGCGTTTGTCTAGGTAACCTGAGATGGTGAGTGGTGGCGTAGAATGGGAAATATGCGAAATGCTAGGTACCGAATTACAAAAAGATAGAGGCTCGCCGGTGGGACGGATTAAGGGGTTGTGATCGCAACGCTGGGCCCTTCTCCCGGACCGGCGACAGTAGGGGCAGTTCATCCGGGTGGGTGTCTAACCGTCGGCTCTTTAGAGCCCCATCTAGGTATCAGCGTCCTAGGAAAGTGCTCTACCAGACTTTTTTCTCCGGGGGTTTGATGAATTCGGTGGACAATGGACTTTGATGAGCTGCAAAAATATGAACGTAAATTAAGTGGTTTTTGATTTGAGCACATACGCAACAAAATGCAGCATTTTGGCGTAAAATGTTACACTCCATCCTCAAAGGTTCTGTGCGGCTAATGCTTCCCCAAGCCTTTATAGGCGTCCAACTGCTGTGGGACTTTGATGAGCTGCAAAAATATGAACGTAAATTAAGTGGTTTTTGATTTGAGCACATACGCAACAAAATGCAGCATTTTGGCGTAAAATGTTACACTCCATCCTCAAAGGTTCTGTGCGGCTAATGCTTCCCCAAGCCTTTATAGGCGTCCAAACTGCTGTGCTATCCCCCCTGTACTTTTAGCTACACTTCAACAATAGCCGCAATTGAGCAACAAGAACAGCCTAAAAAATCACATCCCCCAATCCGCCGGTCATCAAAGCTCACAATTTTCTTCGGAAGATTCCCCTTTTCTGGAGAACGTCCATCCAAAAATCGCCATAACCTGCTGAAGTTCTAGTCCACGAATACAATTCGGAATTAACCTATTATTCCCCTGATATCTTCTTCTCGACTTTTTACCCTGTCTATAAAATGGGTGTTGCCACATCAGAGTAACTGCCCGAAAACTAAATAACTATCCAAAATTCGCTTGCCTGATGAACTCAATATGCACTACACACAAACTGTGGACAGATCTTTGCTCGATTGAATACTTATTCAGGCACCGTACATCCAGCCCAGCACGATTTTCTCCATCTAAGCACTGAACTTGCGAACTGAACCCCTCAATCTCCGACAATGAGCATCATATCAACTGAGCGCCTTTTTTGACTATCCCCATGATTCAACAAATCACCTGTACGCCCCCAACTCATTGGCGAAAACGTTTCAATAGTTGAAGATTATTATCTGGGCGGAGGTCTTCGGCGAAATGACGTGTGTGCAGCTATTCCAACCACCAGCCACCGCGTCCGTGTTCAGCAACTGAGCGCCAATTCGTTTTTGACGACGCTGACGCGTTTCTAAGGGAGGTGTTACCACAGCGATATGTATTCCGTTAACATGAACGAGATGAACTTTGAAATACTGGAAACAGCAACGCGTGAATAGCTAAATATCTGCACCAATGAATTCAGTGATCCGTTTTGCTTCCACAGGCAATTCGTCAGGGTGGCTCACGAGTGAGTATCTGCATGCATATCTTACCATGGCTTAGTGGCCTTCTCCGCAAGTACATGGCCAATATAGCCTTCTTCAGCGTCCTTGTCGAATTTGAGGAAAATTCGGCACAGTTGACGTCTAGCTCCCCTGACAAGCAGTCCAAAATATGACGTTACTCCTATCAAATATCTATTGTTTTTTTGCCAAAAATAGGAGCATACTGGATGTAATGGCTTCATTTTCAAACGTGCGGGTATGACATGACTTAGTGCTCACTTAAACCACTAAAGTTGGACCATGGTGTGAAACGGATATATAGGGGGAGCTAAATCCAGGAGACCTTATTGATGACAAGGTTAATAGTTGTCACTAAAATTTGGCTGAACGTTGGCCAATCTGGACAGTGAGCACAGCCGCACTACCTAGCGTCCGCAAGATGCGATCCGGGAAACCAGTTCCTGGTGAGCTTATTAGGGATAGAAACTGTAACGGTGTGTGTGATATATTTAGCGTATATTGCAAGGCAAGGTTTTTTCAACAAATGTTAAGTTGGTCATAGGCTTCCGTTCTTGGTCCCTTTACCAGTGTCAACTGATTAGAACATTTTCTGTGGGTGCAGATTTTACCCGAACCGATGAGGGTTCACACGTTCAGCTGCTTCAAAAAGCGGCAGAGGAAATGTTGGAATGCTTGTCCACAAAGCCTTTTTAAATAACATTCAGTGTTAAACAGTCAGTTTGCCTTGGACAGCCGTCCATAATCGCGCTCACGGAGGCATAGGTCACACCAGGTATCTCCGACACGGACATCTCGATAGACGCCCACTCCGTTTTTCGAGCTGACTCAAAATGAAAGAAGGCTGATGGGGTTGCGTATACTTACATACGGCCATGCCCATCCCAGTTGTCCTCCCTGATACCACTCCCGCACCTTTTTGTGATTCTCTCCTTTTAGGTGTGGTATGTCGTTGTCCTTCGAGTCATCCGGAAGTTGACCAATTGCTCATTCAAATCCTCGAACAACTCCATGAGCCATTTTTACGCATCTCTTGCTGATAGGCGATTTCAGTGCGATAAGAGTCTCTTGCATGCAGCTTTAGCGCGTCGGATCAAGTTGGTTTTTTCAGCGGCACTGACCGAAAATAGCTTGAGGTTGGACTCAACATGTTGTTGCACTCACCGGACACTACGCATTCCTAATACCAGCCCCCATGGATTTGGTCAACAACGAAAGACACCTCGCCGATACGGTAATAATTAACGTAGTGACGTAGAGACCCAGTGTGCTGGATTTGGTCAACAACGAAAGACACCTCGCCGATACGGTAATAATTAACGTAGTGACGTAGAGACCACAGTGTGCTGACTTTTGATTTCATCTGCTACTGGGCTAGAAATCTCCAACCTCGAACGTGCGTTTGAAAACTCCGCCGTGCAGACATCTCGAGAATCTTCATCTTTCTTAAATAATTTGAAATGGGACCACCTTCAGCAGAAGACTTTTATGTAACAGTTGTCCAGAGAAATCACGAGGCTGACGCCAAGTTCCTCCCAAAAAAGCATGCAGTCAGATGGGCTGCAAGCTACCTGAAAGATTCGATGTCTTCTGGAAAGAGGCCTCAATTGCTTTTCAAAATTTTGACTACAAAGAGCACAGAAGACGAGCTGGCATTTCGTAAAACTGAGGTATGCACAGCACAACACGCGGGTCTATATTTAGCACTAGCGTCCTCGTCACATCCAACATTGTCAAGGCGTGGTTATGAATGGTCTCTAACCGACTTGATCTTCACGGTGGAGGATATTTGTCAACTCTTGTACAAGGTCAACCCACCCTGCACGTTGTGGCCAGACGGGGTCCATCCAACTATTTCGAAGGAATCGTCGTTCACACTGGCAAAACTCTCTTACTTGGTGCTGCGTCGGTCACTTGACGACGATGAATGGAATGAAGCGTTTGTCACGCCAATATACAAAACTGGCGACTGACTATCAACTGCCAGTTACAGGCCAGTTAGCCTCACTAACCTAACTTGCTAGGTGATGGAACGCATATAGAAGTGGGCCAAACAGATCACTTTACCTTCACAACTTTATATGTCCGGTTTACCACGGATTTCTTCCGAACCGTTCTTGGTTATGGATAACTTTACGCAGGCCAAGGACGAGGAACTCATATCGGATGCCATTTTTTACTTCACAAAAGCGTTCGTTTGAGTCCCACACACCCTGCTGTTACATTAAATCGGGGCTTGCTGGATTCAATTGGAAATTTTATGCTAGATAAGGGCGTTCCTATCGGACGGAACATTCCGAATAGAAGTAGGCTCAATCTTCTTTTCTCCGGCGCCGGTCTTCACTGGAGTTCCTCAAGGTTCCATTTTGGGACCACTGCTGCTTCAGTTATACTTCAACGACTTTCCGGATGTTCTTGCAAGTCCGTGTCTACTTTTCGCCGGCGACTTGAAATCCTTTATTTTTAATGTCAGGGCTCTCCAAATGGGCATAGACGCCGCCATTCGAAAGACTCATCGAACGCCTTTTTGGTGCGCGGACCAAAAGACATCACGAGAATAGATGCAAAAAGGATTTGGGTACCTGGCTCTCTTCGAACATGCCCCATTGCACCATGAGAAATCAGCCAAAGGGGCATCCGCCGTTCTACGGATGATTTGGCGCAAATTCTCCTATATTACTCGAATGGACTCCCAGAAACTCTATGGGGTCTACGTCAGACCGCTTCTCTAATACGCCAACCAAGTTGTCTACTAAAGAGGCACGAAAGTCGTAATCCTCATTGAGCGTGTCCAGCGAGCTGTTACGAAAATGGTTGCCGGTCTTAAATCCACGGATCAGGAAACGTGTCTGGTGGTGCTTGACTTTGTTCCTCCGGGGTATCGTGACCTCCAAAGAGACAATCCCTGCTTGTGCCCTGTTTGAACAGGGTCTGGTAAACAGGTTTTCACCTTTGACCTGGCAAACGCACCATGGGGCCATGGCAAAAAGGAGCGCACCCTTTCCCAAGGCCAAAAATGTTCTCATTTAGGGCAGCCGCTGCGTGGAACAACCTTCCTCCGACGGTTGTCCACGCTGCATCTAGAATCTAGTTCAAATCATTGTTGGACACTTTTATGCAAGTCCTTTCGATGGAAAGCTTACCGCCCCGTGCTGAGAACCAAAAGAGCAGTGCTACACCCCTTGTTCGCTTGTGACGTTTAGGAGAACAGATGCCGCTGAACGACAAGAACAAACTCTACCTTTAAAATTTGGGCGGAAGCCTCGATCCTGTGTATCAGTCCGTGAATCCGTGAATCCTCCGTCGTGTGTAACAACTGCTGCGCCGGTCCCGGCATCGCTGCCGGCCCTCCCATGTTGTATCAAGATGCGAATTAACTGAAGACCGCTTGTGTTTCCAGGGAGCACGCAAATTTCCATCAAAACAGGCGAGGTAGTCCGTAATCTGGCTGCTGAAAATACCCATTCTCATTGACGCATATGCTGACGACGCTCGGTATTCGCACAATGAAAGTGAATTTTCGAAAGTTATGGCGTGTCCATGATGGATCAAAGCAATCGGGCAAGCGAGTTGAGAGTACCACTCCAGACGTTTAAGCCCCATTTAGGCATCCCGTCGACTTAGCGATGATGGGAAATAATCCCACAGGACATTTCAGAGGCGTGGTTGCTTTAGTGAACAACGGAATTTGGTGAGCTGCAAAAATATGAGCGCAGATCAGAACGGTTTTTGGTCCGAGCACATACGTTACAAAATGCAACATTTTGGCGTCGAAAGCTTTACTCCACTTGTAAGTGTTTCGCAGCAGCATTGTGCGGATAGTGGGCACCTTCACTGACCAATCAGAATTGAAATTTATCCGCAGACGTTAACACACGGCAGCTGCTACTTCGAGTGAGATATATGTAGTTGTTTATGTATGGCCTTGCTTACTGAGCTGTGGCTGGCGAGTTTTCATTCTGCTTTCCATCCACAGAAATTGTGATGAACACCCACCCCCGGATAATCACAGTCTGCTTGCACTTCAATGGCGGCGAACAACCCGTCATAATCTGGCTCATGGTTGTGTGCACGTGGATATACTGAGAAGTGAGAGAGACGATGACGTTCTCACGTATCGGCTATACTTGGCTGTAAAAATCCCATTAATCGGTAGTTAGGGACGAAATGGCTCGTTAGATCGTGGATTTACTGACTGGAAGATCCATGGTTCGAACTCGACCTTTGCCTCTCCACTTCACGGTCTAGGCTTGGGCAACCTGGCAATATCCCGACCCTCGTGCTGCCTTCTGGTGGCATGGCAGTTAGACACCAAAAGGATGCCATAGCTGAACCAGTACATAGCACGGACACAAGTGGGTAATGTGCCCCCGCAACAATGTGATGCGTAATCGAGCACCTAATGGTGGAACAGGTTTCAACTCCTGCCTTCCGTCGCCTCCAAAGCGTTTCACACGTCTGATGAGAATATCAGTCGGCAAAGCGATGGCCGGCAAAGTGGTTTCGGGGACTAAGAAGTTATGCGCATTAGGTAGCTATGTGATGTTTCCTAGATTGTATCACGAGTTGTGGTTGGAGAGAGACTTAGTTAGATTTCACGATTAAGAATGGCAGGATTGAGCACTTGAAAATCAGGCCTCAATAGTTATAAGAAATAGGATAACAGAAGGCTTGACGCCATATAAAGTGAATACGTTATACCAGCTTACTTTCCTCGGTTACATACCTTGAATGCTCCAGGACCGTATACCTCACGGCTCTTTTTGCTCAGCCATGGACACGGTGTAATCGGACTACAAAGAGTCAGCCGTGACGTTGCAACACAGTCGGTCACACCAGGGATTCTTTAACTCTGATTCGAGATTGGTTGATGAATTGCATCAATAACTGCAGACGCTGACAAACATAGTCCAGCTGAGTACCAAATGACGTTCCTGTGTCTGTTACCCTCAAAACATCTCAACCTTCCCACTGACCCGCAGCAACGGAAAATTCCCAAGCCTGCATGCCGATCTGGATTCGCACCTCAGTGTCCTGAGCTCCTCTTTTGTGCGCAGTTCTCTTAGTTCATTGTTATCATCGAGCGAAATGGTGGTATCTAGGACTTGTAGATGGCTTATCGCTGTTGATGCTTTATCTTCATCAGTCAAACGGGAAGGGCTGACAGCCATCATCTTTGATGTTAAATCAAGCACGACAGTTCTTGGTAGTCCAGACTTGAAGTCTATTCGGGGTCCGAATCTTTACAATATCAAAACTCCCAAACCAGTTGTAGCTGTCCCAACTTTTTAGCAATGAATGTAAGAGGGTCGTCTCTCGAGCATATCCATGTTAAGGAGGGGGTATTTATGACCCCGAAATCCCTAATCCTATCAGTTTAATCCGTGTTACTACCATGATAATAAAGGGAGTTATCAAATAACAATGAAAAGAATGGCACTTGGACTGTATACTACAGCTAGATACTATGCTGCAGGTTAATACTACAAATCTTCTGGCGACGAAAAATGGATGACTGTTAGCCACGAGGAGCCTTTTAGATACGGCACTCACCACTCTCAGTGGGGCCTTTGATGATATACATTAACGGGCATCACTCTAACCGAAAACATGTTAAAATGGGTATGACATGCTGAATTCATGAATTGTCAGCAAAGCTTCACATTTGGGTACAATGTGTGCCGTTGCCACTATTTCGTGTAATAGGTCACTAATTGTGCCCCCCCCCCTGCATAATTTCCATCGGTGATTGATATGGCTCCCTTGTTTAGTACACATGGGTGAGCGTAAAATTTAGGTCACAAAGGACAAAATCTAAGCAGCTTTCGGTGCATGGGACGGATGTTCTCGATGTCCTCCAATGATCTGTCTAAGCTCGCATGATTAATGTACCTGGGTAAAAGGCAGGCATGAAAAGTGCTTTCTCATCCGTAGTCTGTGAGCTGAAAAACAGATAGGGTGCACAACCTTCTGATTCATGTCCCCTTGATGACCACTTACTCCCGAAGCTTCTTGTGAGAAAGATGGACTTTCGTTTTTATACCTCTCGGTATATTTTTACCTATTGTAGTCTCACGCCCGTCCAGTCACGTGGTGCAGGTTGTCCGCTACTTACTAATAAAGCGATAGAGAAAGGAATTTGGCTTCAGAGTTCAGAACAGAGTGGCGTAGACCATGTCAGATTGGTTGGCTCATGCGTAAAGACCACCTACGGTACCTTTAACCTGGATCGCTTTCATCGCCCAGAATACCCTACCCTTAAGCACCGGATTTCAAGGAGACTCAATTGAAAGCGTAACCTAGTAATGCTTCTGTCTTATGCGCACTCTGTAGACCTGAGGTCCGAAGCCACCAAATCCAAACAGAGCGACTTTCCCGGTTTGTGCCACAGTGGCAATAAGGGTCTGTCTGTGAAGTGACCTCTCGGATCGAGCATAGCAACTCGTTCCGAATAAGAATTCAAGGAGCCGGTGAATTAACGATTGTTATATCGTGTCAATGCTCGGTGTGTTCATAGCTACCGAAAAGGACTAAGCCTTTGATGTAGATCGTGAGGTGCTCCTCAAAATCACATGTCATGAGAAGAGGCTCACATGGTCATTTACAGCTTAGTGAAGTTAGTGGGCGGTCCTCCACCCATTCATACTATTTTCTTCACTTCCAGAATGAGGCTTGATTTCAATAACCGCTGTTTCTACAGCTTCGTCGGCCCGCGTTGACAATTCTATTTCTCCAACGTGAAGTCTGTTTTCTTCCGCTATGTGCTGTAAAAGGCTGAACTGTGTAAATTTTCAAAACCTTCTTTCGTTCAGGTACATTTTGGGCACCTGTTTAGCGCCATGTGTTTGAAGAAACAGCCGGCAGCATTCGGGTCCCAGATGTGAGTGATGAAAGAGGTAGAAGTGTATTGTAAACTATCTCAGGATCTCGTCATCCCTTCAGTACTGGTTTCTCCCGTTACTACCCTCTTGCGGTGGTTTGGATGCCCAGATACCGTTCTAGTCACATCTCGGCAACCCATGACATGGTAATACGAAACGAAAATAGCCGCTGCCAAGTAGAGTGATACGGAGTCTTGGCGCTTCCCAGCTGTTGCACACGTACTTTCTCGTACACACAACTGGAAAGCCTACAGGGCATGGTGCTTACTCGTTCCCAAGGGCGAGAGTGCTGCTAGCCAAATTTTCTTGGTCGTTGTATGCTCTGCCCGCGATAAGTGAGTTTCGAAAAGGGAGCTTCTTACGGGGTAAGATGTCCGAGTGTGTTCATTGAAATACCTTTGAAAGCTGTGGCACCCTCGTGATAGTTGTCCTTGAAATACTCCGTCACAGTTCTCATCATCGTTATCATCATTATTACCACCGTCATTGACAGCAACGCCAGTAATGCCATACCAGTTTATTTCCACAAAGTCTTATAATCGAAAGTAGGAGGAAGTGGTGGAGGGAGGGGAACCTATGGCTAGCCTACCACAAACATCTAATGGGTCTATACCTCCAGCACTCAATCAATCAATCTGAATAAGTTGCTTACAAATTTAATCATTGGTTGGGCTAATATGAAAATGTATGAGGAGGGGTAAATTGAGATGATAATGAGGTTAGGCAAGTTGAAGTAAAGTGCAAGTTTCATGAAACTGTCTTCCCAGAACCTGTCTAGCTATCTGGGGTTTTTGAGTCTATACGATGAGTGAGTGTTTTACTTCTGAGTCGAATAATGGGACATCTAGAATACAAGCCTAGTAGCTTGAACTCGATCATGCAAAAACTCCTGGCTTTGAACAAAGATAAAATTCCACGATCCATACTATACCCATCATCAGATTTGTGGCCGTGTTTTACGTATGTTGACGTATCGCCTGTGGACACGACCGACGTTTTCTGTGCAAAATTATGTGTGTACAGAATTTGACATGACAGAAGGGAACGCAGGTTGTTACGAAAAGTTTGAGTGTCGTTGTACCATTCACCTCCTTGCGTTTGGCTGGAGACTGAACGATATGGCGGTTAACAGTCATGCGTTCATTCTATCAGTTCTCATCCCTATTATCTGAGTGCCGAGGGTGTATGTACCTTGGATGTTTGTCGTAGGCTAACCCCAGGCCCGCTCTGTTTCATTTCTCTCCACTATGAAGCTTTATTCAAGTAGATTGACATAGTTGTATGGCAGTGAAGCACCAATGCCCTCTGGTGTGCACGGCCCCTACGGACACAGCATAAATCACCATCATCATCATCGGCAGCATGACATCATTGTTCAACAGCAATGCTTCGCTGCCTTACAACCATGATCTATTTGAAAGTATTGTGAAGAAAAGAATAAAGGTGGAAGGGGAACGGACTACAATCATTCAGAGGCGCATATACCCCCAAACACTCATCCGGCCAATCTGGATAGAAACTGACAATAAGGTCACCACTGACATTGGTTGGCAGCCATATCGTGCAGCGCCTCCAACCAAGCGCAGTGAGGGTCAAGCGGTCTCCATCCTGGGAGGCGAGTAGCACCGACAGCATCCAAACGTTTCATGATTTCATTCATACCTCTCTGCCAAGTCAAAGGTTGGTCGCCCCTCTGCTCCCACCACTGTGACTTGGGCAGTTTCATACTTCTCTGCCAAGTCAAAGGTTGGTCACCCCTCTGCTCCCACCACTCTGACTTGGGCAGTGAAAACAGCGCTCTCTTCGACAAGCGATGGTTGACATACGCAACATATGTCCCAACCAACGCATCTTCTGGTGCTGAATACATTCTTCAATGGAGGTATTCGTTGCACAACCGAAAACTCGCTTTCTAATTGCCTCTTTGCGGATACGCCGGCACCAACTCACACAAGCTATGGTTCTGAGGCAACAATTGTTGAACACATAAAGACGCCTCAGTTCCGCTGCTCGAATAGGCCAGGTCTCATAGCCATACAACAAAACAGCCTGTACTGTAGCCTGATACACAAGTCCCTTCAGATTCAGGGATAAACCATTTTGACGCCATAGGTGTCTCAAATTAGCAGACGCGCCCCGAGCCTTGCAGATTCGTGCACTGACTTCATCCTTCACACCACAACCAGAACTAATACAGCTTCCAAGGTACGTAAACGCTCCAGTGATTTCCCCTGGGTTGTAAGTGATGTTTTAGTGGCTGAATGTCCAGGAGCATGACCTTACACTTTGTAGGTGCAAAGTTCACATCAAAGGACTTTGGTCAGTTCATCCAAAAACACCTGCGCCTTCTCCTCCTCTTAGGAGATGAGGACGAGGTCATCTGCATATTCCAGATCGACAAGGTTTTCTTCAAAGGCTACTTGAACACCGGGGTTTTTGAAGACCTTCCAGCATTCGTCTCATGATTTCGTTGATCATGAAGTTAAACAGGCATATGGAGAGTGGGTATCCCTGACAAATGAGTTTGCGTACGGAAGCTTTTTGAGAGCTCACCGTATACTCTCACGCATCCGGAAGTCTTGGAATACAAAGAGCTTATTATGTTCACGAACTTCCGGGGCGTTCCTTGGTGGGCATCCGTGTCAAGCAGAACAGATCGGTCAACTGAGTCGAATGCGCCTTGGGAATCCAATAATACTAGAATTGTGAGTCGCTTATACGTATGGCGTTGTTCTAGCACCTCAGGAATTGTGAAGATCTAGTCAACACAACCACTGTTAGGCCTACATACTGCTTGCTTTTTTCGAGTCAGCGTTTCACGGGTCACCATAAGGCGACGAAGCATCAGTGACGCAGACAGTCTCGTTACGACGGGGGTCAAGCTAACCCCCTGTGGTTGCCACACTCGCTACGAGCCTTTTTTTAAAATGGACACTATCATCGACTCTCCTCAGTTATCTGGGACAGACTCCTTTCTCCAAAATGCAAGTAAACAGATCAGACAAGCGCTGACTGAGGACTTGACGTCCATCTTTCAACAGTGCGGATGGGAGGTCAACCGGACCATAAACGCGGTGGCGCTTGAGAGAACATGTGCATTCGTAAACCTCTAAGACCGTGGGTGGTTCCACGCTCACCGTCCAGGGTTCTACATCAGCTCCAGATGCGTTGCGGCTGGTGGCCACAACAATTGTTGTTCGAAGTATTCGGCCACTGATCGAGGCTTTCTTTATTCAAGATAGTCACTCCTTTCCGATCCTTGATGATGGTTTCCGGGAACCGGTCTCACGGATCAACTGAAATAATCTTCGGGCATTACCGACCTTCTGGGCCTCTTCCATTTCCTTCGCTTTGTTTGTCCACCGTACTTCATGGTCGGATCGCATGCTCACTTTCACTTGACGTCTGATAATTTGTCGCTCCAGGCTATGTTCGGGACTGACTTGGATATTTCTTCAAGATTTAAGCTGTGTCATCGTTTGGTCTGATATCCAGTGCTTGAGTGAGCCTGATGGTGCCGTGCCACAGGCGAAATTCCCAGCACTATGCAAAAATCTGGCAATCTTGTCGCAGTATGGGTTCGCATCTGATGGTGGAACCCTCGGAGGAGACTCTAAAAGACTATTCTGGTAAGTTCATCTATCATCCGGATCTCCCAGTCTTCCAGTTGCCAAGCGATTTTTCCGCACCTTACGCGGTTCTAGAAAACGTATTGAAAAGCGCCACAGCATAAGAATTTTGAAGTGGTCGCGGAGTTCCGTGCACATACACTACGACGAATATACTTGTCGAGCATCAATAGGATTGCTGAACCCAAATGGCCGTTTGCCATACACTTCTCCTTATGGATGAGAATGCAGTAAAATCTGCTATTGACAAGAATGTTGGAGCTCAGCTAGCATAGCTAGTCGTTTGTGTTTTCGCTGAGGTGGGCAATTCGATTGCGATCAATGGCTCTAGTTCACTCCTGGTTTTTCGATCTCATGGGTTTGGTAGGTACCTTGGGCCTTCTACTTACTCGCGTCGCATGGCAGATTTCCAAGGAAGTCTCCTTAACCAGGCAATCCTATTTTGAAAAGCTTAAATCCTTTCGCATTCACTAAAGTCCCTGGACGATTAATTTTCAGAAGTTGCCATAGTGTTTTTTGGTTTGTGTGATGTTTCATGTGTGTTCCATGTGTTCCATGTTAGGGGTACATGTATACATTTTTGTATGTTATACTCGTTTCGTTCGCTATAGGGCTTGAGTCCATTGCCCCTCCTAGCTATACCTTGACTTTCCTTTATTCATCAGCTTCACAAATAACGTTATCGTAATGTGTGCGGAAGCCCCAAAGTTTTCCTTCACATTCAGCAAGCAAAAGAAACCACTGTTACAGACTCCTGCTACTGCTGTACAGAAACGTGAAGCACAAATAAACAAGAAAGAGATACGCGAATATATTACCGCCATCGAGGATAATGTCATACAGTAGGTCTTTCACTCCCACTCCCTTACTGTGTTCACACAGCTCCACCAATCCAGCTCCCACACAGTTAGTCATCCCCTTGATTCATAGTAAACATGGGATTCGGAGACGAATGCAAGCTGCAACTCGTTCAGCCACTTCCACAACAGATGCGCTCACTCAACAGGCGTTGGAGGAACTAGCGGCCGGTAAGTTTCCATTCGATTATGGGGTCATGAGAGACTAGAGGCCAGAGGTGATTCAGGTCCAGACGCAAAAGCGAACCTGCATATTCAGCTGCCCAGTGCACTTGTAGATTCGGATGCGGTAGGTTGCTCCAGTTTAATATTTACCTTTCTCAGTCCGGAGAAGTAAACTACGAGGCGATTCCGGTGGAATCGTTCGGTCTAGCTGCCCTGGCTGGGATGGGCTTCAATCCGGAAGACTTAAAGTCGGCAACTGGGTAGCTACTCATTCTACCCTTGACTTACTACTTTCACAGGCAACCTATCGGTTCCATTCGCCCTAAAGGGCTCGGATTGGGTGCAGATCCGCGAGTCCTACAAACGCCGAAGCCGGAGGAAAACGATGAATCTAAGAAGAAGTTGGAATGGACTACAGGAGCTCATTGTCAGGCCGTATTGGGGAAATACAAAGGAAAATACGGGACGGTAATTTTTATCTAATTCCGTTTGACTCCCTCGTTTTATCTCACGGAGGATTGTCCCTAGACCCGGTGTCTCAGGCTTCTTAGTTTCTCTCATTATTTGAAGATGCCGATTCCTGATTTTATCTGATACGCTTATATGCGAACAAGGTTAATAATAACAAATAATAGGGCTAATGACTGGTTTATCTGTGACTTCCTCTCGGCAGATAAATGCCGTGCAACTCGAAGGATGTAAGGGAGATAATGCCAGGTTGCCAAAGTCTAGATGGTGGTAATCGGGTAATACGGTCCGGTCTTTCGTGTATTAACCGCTGAGTCATCTTGAGTTCCGGAAAGACAAAGAAAACTTCATTTTATTGCCACTTTAGGCCCATGCACATACATCACGAAGTTGTTTGATGAAAATATTGTCGGCTCTCTGAAAGAAGTACAAAGTTGTCGACGCTTCCTTAGTGTTTCGACCTCTTGGAGAATCACTGACGGCTTGTAAGCTGCTCAAATGTACCTGGTCGCCTAACCTGCCTTTGGAAATCTCAGTGCGTTTCTCCCATCTCCAGATGTTTGCGAAGTTTAGTTTTGGTGCCTCATTTTCATCTTTATAGATCCTCAACAGAGTCCGAACAGTCTCAATATTCTGCATTTGGTCTCGCTTTTAACAACAGATCCATCTGCTTCAATGAACTCTATCAGTCATACCTAATGGTAACAATCTCAGTTTCTTCCGCATGTTTCCTCTATCCTCATGGTCACTGACGCTAAGTTGTTCCAACACCACGAGTTTCCAAACCAAAGCTTAACAGTTCCGTCGTAAGCACCTCCCCAGAGTGACCCAAGTTGTATTTTTTAAATATAATCGAAATTACAACATTGGGAAGAGGGCTTGAATAGTCCCTTTTTTGCTATTTCTCTTGCATTACCTTATTCGACCATGAGAAAGGTAAAAACTGCCGGAGGCTGCTCCTAGAATCCAAGTTCGGAGCTTGGATGACATTCGCGTCCGATTACTGCAGTTTGCAAATTGTGTTCGGAGAAGGGAACAAGAAACTGAGGCGTCTCAAACCACATTTTGATTTCTAGTGAAAGCATTCCACCTGCCATTTCAAGCTCGCTATTCACGTGATTGTGCTGCTAGCATTCACACGTGTCATCCACTGGGCTCATAAACTACACTCATTAAAGTCCAAGAGGAGTTTGGTGAAAAATCAGTGGATTTGTTGTTTACCAAATCTCTCTGGGACGTTGACTACTCAATCGGTCCCAAACAGTTTCCAAATCATTGAATACACTTAATAAGGCCTTTCCTAGATGGGACATCATTTCTAAGACATCTTGGAGCTTAGCGGGTATGTGTAGTCCATGAGTTTCCATCCATTTTGGTTCACCTTGAATATTAAATTGTACGCAATTAGTGAAATGTACTCAATTGCACACCAATTTGGTTTTAACGGGAGAATAACTGAGCCCCATCTTAATCTCTCGTTCATGGTACTCTTCAACACCAGGTTAGTTTGCAAATGAGTGTACTCCGCCAATAGCGTACAAGTTTCTTTTCAAGTAGAACCAAAACTGATGAAAACTCCTGGGGATTGTCGTACTTGGTGAGTCCCAAAAATAACTTAGTCGGCAATAGGCTGTTGAAGCATTTCCAATGACCTTATGAATAGTCTGTTTTGTCAATAGAATATACTTCGATGTATCCAGTATTGTACCAGCTGAAACATGAGGAGCTCTTTTTGAAGCACATTCATTTGGGAATATCATTGTTTACCAAATCTCTCTGGGACGTTGACTACTCAATCGGTCCCAAACAGTTTCCAAATCATTGAATACACTTAATAAGGCCTTTCCTAGATGGGACATCATTTCTAAGACATCTTGGAGCTTAGCGGGTATGTGTAGTCCATGAGTTTCCATCCATTTTGGTTCACCTTGAATATTAAATTGTACGCAATTAGTGAAATGTACTCAATTGCACACCAATTTGGTTTTAACGGGAGAATAACTGAGCCCCATCTTAATCTCTCGTTCATGGTACTCTTCAACACCAGGTTAGTTTGCAAATGAGTGTACTCCGCCAATAGCGTACAAGTTTCTTTTCAAGTAGAACCAAAACTGATGAAAACTCCTGGGGATTGTCGTACTTGGTGAGTCCCAAAAATAACTTAGTCGGCAATAGGCTGTTGAAGCATTTCCAATGACCTTATGAATAGTCTGTTTTGTCAATAGAATATACTTCGATGTATCCAGTATTGTACCAGCTGAAACATGAGGAGCTCTTTTTGAAGCACATTCATTTGAGGAATATCATAAACGAGAGACTCTGTTGGATTTATTTGAATCTTCCCTTAATACCATGGTCTTGCTTCTTAACACTCGAACGACCGTCCGGTTGAAAATGGACACAATCACATTTCAAAGAAACCCAAACTTTGTGTTTTAGGTATCACATGATCACCCCATTCGTAAATTAGACCGTTTCAAGCCTTGTGATAATGAGACGAGTGATACAAATTTAGCGGCATCGTCTGCATGTAATGTCGCTAGGTTTCTGCTACTCCGAATTAGTTACGGAAAACAACCCTCTTCTCGGCAGACGGTAATTTGGCGTGCGTGGCACATGGCCCAGCCACCTTACGTTGCAACGCCGGATACATCTCCTAGGTGAAGTACCTTCTGCTTTATGAAATACATTTCCTGATCACCTGGCTGCAAGTTCGTCATTTCCAGCTATAGGTTTGAGATATCGATGGTGAAAGACCTGAGGGTCTCTCAGATCCTTCATCCAAAGTGGCCAGGTCTCTCAGTCGTACAACAATACATCCAGCATCGCAGTCTAATGCACGCGACTTTTGGACACAGCGATATGTCTTTTTGACGCCAGAAGTAGTTTGCTGACGCTTGAGAGATTATTCGCGTTCGTATTTTGGGGCTCAGTTTATAGGTACAAGACAACTAAGACAAAGAAAAAAGTTGTGGATCCCATGGCATGTAAGTGCTCCATAAATGGAGCCTTCATTGCAAATTATAGAGGAGCACATGTCTTGTTCCTTCACTCAAGCTAAAAAATGTTTTTTGCTCTCGATGGTTTGGGGAACTATCCTGTCCTCTTCTGTCACAGAGATGAATCAATTTTGACACCTAGCTGTCCTGTTCACTTTTTCACACTGCACTGCCGTCACGAAGAGACTGGACCTTACCGTGGTGTGACGGTTTGCGCACCTCAGCGATCCATTGAGCTATACTGGAGAGTGTCCCGCG
>NW_008751908.1:244419-244632 GCF_000715545.1 Opisthorchis viverrini
CAAGCGCCACCGAGCTCCCGGTCCGGATGACCTTCCGCCCGCAATGTTCAAAGACGGCGTCGAAGTCCTCAGTCAGCGCTTGTCCGATCTGTTTGCTTGCATTTGGGAAAAGGAGTCTGTCCCAGACAACTGGGGAGAATCGGTGATAGTGCCCATTTTCAAAAAAGGGGCGCGTAGTGAGTGTGGTAACCACAAGGGGATCAGCTTGACCCC
>NW_008751908.1:245579-261271 GCF_000715545.1 Opisthorchis viverrini
TGTGTAACGGGTACTTCCATTGAAGAATGTGTCCAGCACCAGAAGATGCGTTGGTTGGGACATATGTTACGTATGCCGAACCATCGTTTGCCGAAAAGAGTGCTGTTTTCTATGCCCAAGTCAGAGTGGCGTAAACAGAGAGGTGGCCAACCCTTGACTTGGAGAGGAGTATGGAGGAGATCACGAAACGCTTGGGTGCTGTCGGTGCTACTCGTCTTCCAGGATGGGGACCGCGTTGTCCTCACTGTGCCTGGTTGGAGACACTACAAGATATGCTTGCCAACCGATGTCAGTGGCGTTCTTGTTGTCAGTTTCTGTCCAGATTGCCTGAGTGAATGTCTGGAGGTGTAGGCACCTCGGAATGATTGTGTTAAGCTAGCACTAAGTCCCTCCCCAATCCACCTTTATTCTTTTCGCAATAAGGCTTTCAAATAAGTCATGGTTGTATGGCAGTGAAGCATCGGTGTTGAACACTGATGTCATGCTGTCGATGATGATGATGATTGCATATTCTCTGAGAATCTCAAGTCAATCATTACTAGGTAAGACTTGTGAATAGCCCGACCTTTCCGTCAAACACCCAGTCTTTCCCTTCAGTTATTTTCCCGTAGCTGGTATATTGTCTTGAACTCGAAAAAATCCCTGGAGAGCCTCTTCCTGAATGAGACATTTCCTTACATGAAACGACTTTTTCTGGGCTTTTGATTCCTTGTTGTTTTTGAAGCCTTTCTTTTTAACTAAGCTTCATGTCTGACTGATGAGGCCAGGTGCGTCAACAAAATTAACTACCTCGCTTACCTTGGCTGTCGGAAACACTGGGAAGTTTTGTTTGTGTTTATGAAGTTCCGTATGAGCTGCTCGTGCCAGACCTTTACAGTCACTGGACTTTGCCATCTTCATACTATTCTTTGTTGATCTACCGCTAGATCAATGGAATGGACGGTGACACTGGACGAGTTATCGTCAAGTTTACAATTTCCAAGGAGATCGCCTCCGTCCTTCAGCCCATGCTGCGTCTTGTCCCTGAAAAGGAATACAGCAAGTATGCGAACTGTTTGAGTAAGTTGACTGTTCCGATACCACCCAAGGACTTTTTGTGCTTCGCGTCTAGGTACACTGGTTAAATTTTTGAATTCATCTCTCTCGCACCGGTTGTTATCTCTCTGATTGGCCGTAGTACCCATTTGTTTTCAGTGATGGGATTTTCGCAGTGGCACTTTTGACATTTCCATCCCGCATAGCGCTTTCATTTCGAGGCAGTCTATCTAGTTTCACTACCGCACATTGCCGAGGCTTTCAATGCTTTCTGAACACGACGACTTGCATAACTAACCCGTCGTACGTCGTCCATTGGTAGCTTCGAACTGTGGGTTTAACCAACTCTTCAATATCCCTTAGCTTATCGTTACGCTCTATCCCAAATGACACGATCTTTTGTCGAATTCAAACCAGTTTCACTGACAAAGGTCCCTCTTTTTTCGCTGTGTTTCAGACCAATCAGAAGTGGATTTATACAAAGCGGAAGAGGAACAACTGCAGCAACAGGGAGCAGCCGATCCATGCAAGTCTTTCTCATCCTACAACGACCGATTTCCCTACAGCAAGATAGAGCGGGATTCCTACGTACCGCCTCATAAACCCAGGTAGGTCCTTTGTTTCCGATAGCTTGGGTGTTGATTTTCTATGTACCCGATCTACCCGGGATGGTTATGAAATCAGTTTGCGATGACCAACCTAGGGTTCTACGCGTTTACTTGCTCTCCTATCGCCCCCTTCAAAGTTTGACCTATGTAGTCTGGTGTCATCGAACTCGTGACGAGACCGATAAAACGGTCTTTCACTTAGGCAGCGCAGACGGGACAACCTGGTTAGCACACTAGACTATGGTGTGTCCCTTCAACGGGAATTCCCCCCTGTAGGTGAAACTAGCTTTTGCTGAAGAAGTACTCTACAGCTACTTCATTTTTACTGATAATCATCAGCAGTGCACATCTCACGAAACTGCAACCTCCCGGCCAGTAGTTAAACAGGAGCGGCCGATCGGCATTGTGATAAACTCGCACTTGGACAGGATATAGCGCCACACATCTACACCAATCGGTGACGTTTCGACTGGCTCCTCGAGTAACCGCTTGTTACCCATCGTTCTTCCTTACATTTACTACAAGCAGTCTACACTTGGCCCGCCAACTTCTACGCATGCTGAATCATAGATGTTCGAAATGAGTACGGTTTCGTGCCTAATTTGAATTATTGCCTTCGAAAAGAGGATCAGCGGATGGCTTGTTGAGAGTGTATAGGACTGATTACTGCCGGTGTGACCGATTCTCCAGAATGTGGTTCACTTGACCCTCCCGGGGTTCGACTGAATGATCAAAAACTGACTTCGGTAGCGTGCTGGCTATCTATTTCCATCCAGATGGTCCGACCGGATATTGGAATTTATGCATCTACGAGTGCTTCTGTTGGATCGTCACCAGACTGCTCATGTTTCCTAACTGATTTTTAATTCCACAACAATCCCTTCGTATAATTTGTCGCGGTCCTGTTGCAGCATTGTTGCCACAGGTGGTGGTATGTTGAAGGCTTTTAGAGAGTTTACACAGACCTGCCCCATATGTCCTCATGACGTAGTCAGAAAAAGTCAAACTTGTCTGCTTCACTGTGCATTCAGTGCTGTTGTGGTGTATTTTTCTTGCAGTGACAGGAGCACAGATGTCCCACTGTGATTGCTGCGCGGAACGAAAGGTCCGTCACGAAAAGCTAAAGCAACAGATTCCAGATGACCACAGGCTGAACGAACTCCGAATAAGAGAGAGTTTTTAGGACTGTCGGTGTGCAAAATATTGCAGAACGATTCTTTGGGATTGTAAGGCAATTTACTGGTACCGACGATTGACATGTCTCCCGGTTAAGAACCGTTAAACGAATATCCATGTCGCACCCATACTCACACTTCCTCAAAAACTGCCAATTTTAGTTACTACTACCAAACGTTTGAGTAAGATAAAATCCGGCAACTTCATCGCCCAAAGGTCCGCATACCTGGGGAATTCTGCACATGGCAGCGAATTGTACGTTGAGCTGGGCAATTAGGCAGCCACTCAGTCGTTTTCTCTCTAACTCTCTTATTGTGGGCCTTCTGTCAACTTGGAAAAACAGAGCACATTCTTCGTGATATACAAGACCTGGACCACTATTGCTCAGGCACCCTCTCTCATCACCTAATTTCAACTTTTTCCCGTAAGGTGCATCGTAGCAAGACATCAACGAAAATGTAGCCCTCGTATTTTCAAGCACGAAGGATAGGCAATTGTTTGAGCTTTGGTTGACTGAGCTGCTGAGTCAGTAAGTATTGTGCAGCCAAGTGAAAAAATTATTACTTCAAGAGTACGAAAGCCAGTCGCGTTGCTGTTACCTCTGGTTCACTGATCAGCTCTCGTCATGTACAGCGTACTACTGGGACGGGCTTAAAAATATCCTTCCTAGCGTGGTACACACGGGACACTCGTATGAGTGCGGAAGCCAGCGGAACTAAAACTCAAGGCACTACAGTCAGAATACATTAGCTCAATGAGGCTGAATAACACTGGAGTGTCGAGCAAGAAGTAGGAATGTTCATCAGATGGTTATCCTGGGTAGACTAAACCAGAAGACCAGGTGATCGCTAGGTCAAGCAATGGCGCCTACATTGTCAAGAGAAATACATAATTTAGCTGCTAGATAGGTATCTTGCCGACCTGTTGTCACAACACCAACGAATATACGTCCACACCGATGGAAAGCGCGTGGCCTTGCCGAAAAAGAGGTTACATTGGATATGGATGCTCTCCGCCTCATTAGAGTCGGCCGGAGAGCGTGTTTAGCGTGGGTGGTGGCGGCATTGTGGATCAAATGTGTACTCTACTCTGTTATCGTTAAAGTGGTCCCGCTAACTCTCAGTATGATATTAACCTAGCCACATGACCACATCAACTTCTGGAATGACAACCACGGTAATCGGACGGTTGCTTAGTCAAATCTATCCACTCGGTCATAAAGCATAAAAGTGTATAATCAAAGGATTTCGAGTAAATGTTCATGGGCGAGTTGATCCAACACGAGTATGGGAAAGGTTTAGTCGGGTCCGAATGATTACCGGCACCAGTGTTCTCATTTGGTGTTCCTGTCGTCGGTGATGAGTACCGGCCTTCAGGCATTAGTTGTATAAAATAATACCTTGCAGTTGTATCGATATAACGACTGTTACTGGATTATCTCAAGCAGTTCAAGGTGTACTTAGCACCGTGTTTCATTTCAGTTATCCCTACGTAGATGTTGTCACTTGCATAAAGTTGTTGGCCACCCAGTCTAAGGAAAAATGCCCAGATGCGGTATTGTTGGCCCAGTTTTGGAAGTACTCTTGAGCAAATGTGACTCAGCAAAACAATCAGTTCAAAAAAAGAAACCAATTGCGCAGCGGGAAAGCAACCACTAACACGTCAAACGATAATGTAGGTCAACAGGTCGTACGTGTACATCTCTCATTAAGTAAAGCTCGCTTACTCATCGTGTGCGTAAAAATGAGGACTGATACTGTCTTTTGATAGGTGGTCCGGATCGCAAAGCGTGCTAGAGGAATCGAACACGGAGAATGGCCTCAGTGGCTTGCTAAGCACCGCACTCAAAACACAGGTGGGAATAATGTGATGTTAAATTATACTGTCGGGTGAATGTCGAATGTTTATTGAACTGACATGGTGCGTCTCGATGAATTCTCCCACTCTAATCCACTTTCTGTTGCATTGCACAACCACCTGGGGCGTCCATTTTCTCTAACCTCCCCGAAACTTACAAATGAAGGAACATGATATTGTCTCGTGTTATTTCCCCATATGACAGCTCCAAAAGTTACAATTCTTGGGCGGAAAAACGCATGTCTCCCTGGAACCATTTCGCCTGCTGAGTGGGCATTGAGTTGGCGGGTTTCACTCGGTATGACTGCAAGAAGGGGACACGTTTCGCTTGAGGTGTCACCTCCTTCCCAGCTTAATAAACCTTGTCTAAAGGCATCAGCAAAGCGTTCAGCTTGAGCATTGGTAATGGGGTGGGGTACGCAAGTATTGGTTCCCTTGAGAAACAGAAAAAATTAGCAAAGCCGCGCTCTGTAAATTGAGCTCTATTATGTCACCAGAAGCTCCGCGTACCACAAACACCTCTGGCAACCTTGAAAGGCATTGATAACGATCAGGAACACAGACCATCTCACTGGGCCGGCGAAATGCAATGGCTTTCCAAGCTGCCGTAAACTTGAATACAGCTGCATACTGCCTGCAGCCACTGGCAGTCCTTCAGCGCTCGTATCAGTGGGGGGGATAGGCTTAACTTCGTGCGATGGCTTTCACTTCGGTAATTTTAGCAGTTCACTGATCATCCATTTCAAAAATGTCAAGTAACAAAAAGTATCAAGTAACCACTTGCAGCAGAAGATGGTGCAAGTCCTGGCAATCGGTTGAATAGAGATAGGAAGGTGCCGGACGAAATTTGAAAGAAGATCGTTTGATTTTTTTATCGGTTGGACCTGTCAATGGAAATTTGAAAAAATAGAAGCCGTTCAGCCTCAGCACCCTTTCGGTGCCTAACTGCCGTGCCACCAGAAGGAAGCACGAAGTTTGGGAAACCGCCAGCCTAAAAAGGGGGAGTTGAGAGACAGAGCTCGGGTTCGAACCACGGACCTCACGGTCAATAAATTCACGCCCTAACCACTGAGCCATCTCGCCCGGAACCGTCAGTATCTCCATCGAGTGAGGAACGTTAGCAAGGTAGATCAGTGTCACACCCTTGAGTTGCAGAAAATGCACTCTGGGGTATTTGTTATTCCAGTATATTGATGAATGGTAGCATATTTCGAAATAAACATCTTAGGATCTGGTGTGAGTCGAGCATGCAAGTACTGGCTGTTCTGTGTGTACATTCGCACATCATTCTGTCGCATCGTCTACTCTGTGAATCCGTATGCAAGCCTCAGACTGCATTAAATCGAACTTTACGCCGAACTGTTTTGCACATCTCTGAGTTAACGAACAGATCTGGCTATCCGATAAAGGGAGTGGGTGAGAAAGTATGAGGGAAGCGGCCATTCCATCTGCGAAGCAGACTCACTTGCACACCAATTTGATTCTAGCGGGCGACGCAGCTGAACCTCCCATTTATGATATTCTTCAGCCGAATACGCTGCACAAAGGCCTCTTCATACTTCACTTGGCACAATATTTAAAATATCGCGATGTATTTCCCTAGCAGTACGCCTTTCGAAGTTCTGCAAAACCGCTAGACGCTGAAGTTGGGTTAATCCTTGATCCTGATCATAAGGTGAGCAAACAGTGCCTCAATTAGACTGTTTACTCACAGCTCTGCTGCGACCGTGTCAGTCACCATAGTTATCTTCCGTCTTCCGCAACTACTGTAATTCCGGGGATGTGTGATCCATACGTCAAAGATTGGGTCACTATAACTGCAAAAAACGGTTACGTATGAAACTACCCGTACAATCACTTGTTCAATGCAACACCCATATGTGTCGGAGACCAATATCTATTTCATTATGACACGAAGTATCTGCTCGTCACCTAAACTATTTATGCAGTTCGCAAACAACCATACTTTGCAAGTCTCGGAAACTAGAAACCATACTTTTGGTTGATCTTGTGACCGAGTAACTAATGTTTTGTCACCGTTTGATTTGGCTTGTCCGATTAGGGATGCGCTAATCGGAACCGGATTACAGTCACAACTTTACGCCACGAACCAAACAGAGGACATCGCAATTTCTGTTTCAACCAGACGATGTCACCAGCGCCTACTTCAGGCTGTGACCGTAGTTTTGACGTAGCTACTGTCTACATTTATTATTCTATGAGAATAAGACATTCACCAACGCCTGCTTATGCTGGAGCACTACCCATAAAAAACAGTACTTCACTGGCGCAAGCTTTCACCAATGATTCGGACGATCGCACCTTCGGCCTGTGTTTTCGGCATGATGGTAACACAAAGACGTAGCCGACAGTTGGTCCCAGGCCGATGGTCAAGATCCTAGCGTCTTTGGTTTCCTTTCGTTTTACTCTGTCATCACAAGAATAGTCTTATGTGACAGGGGAAATGAATCAATGAACTACCAAATTTTGTCAAGAAAATTCGAGTCTATAGATGTAATATTATGAACAAGCTTGGAATTCTGTATTGGAAATCCCCCAAAGAATGGAAATTGCGTTCTTCGTTAGCCATATGCAGCTACGGTTTTTAATAATTACTCACAAAAAGGAAATGCCCACCAATCGCCGCGATTTTGCCACTCTGTTGTGACGCAAACATAATCGAGATGCTACTATCATGTTCAACTTGTGGGCCCTTCTAAGTTTTACTGAATTCCACCTCTGCGACAGTTGGTTATATCACACAACAATGGATATGAAGCTAGAGAATGAGGTGGAACAGTGTACACTAACTCAATATTGACGGAGCTCTCAACTGTCTTGTTTTGCTGTTGTAGTACAGCTTCACAAAACTATTTTATTCTACGATTTCTTTCTTATCTTTACGCCTGAATGGCGTAAAGGTCACTTGTTTGACTCAGATGATAGGCTTGACATCCATTATGCAAGTTATCTTATGGATACGGTGGAATACATACTTTTAGAATTAGTGAATGCCACATCATTCATATGATCTCATCACAATGTCATTTTCTGTTCAAAAACACACGTGCTGTCACATTTTTGTTGGCCTACTGATCGCATTAGAAACAGTTGCCCTATCACAGTGAAAACACCTCTCTCGAATGGACACTTCGGTTGGTATCAGTTAGCCCGGTCTTCTGGAGATGCGTAATATGTTTTCTTATAATTCAAGTATATTTCATTGGCTAAACTTATTCAACTCCGTCCGATGCTCTTTCCATTTTAGTTCACTCCTCTCGTGCGCATTTCTTTTTTCAGTCATCAGCCCAAACCCCACGACCCATATTCATGGGTTCGACCCAAACTATTGGTCAGACTTCTGGACCGTCACTATCTGAATGGAAAATACTACAGACAAAAAGTTAGCTTTTCCATAGAGTTTTTCATCTTCCCCTAGGTCACTATCACCAAAGTGGATTCTGGACTTTGTACCTGTGTGACACGATCCGGAGAAGTACTTGAAGGTGAGTTTACGGCATTTCACTTAACTACAGCCATAGGAATCCACCCAAAGTATCTGAAGACGGTGATCCCCGAATGCAATAATACAATGGTCATGATCCTTCATGGGCCTCGTAATGGAGAGGTTAGTTGACCAATTTCCTATTCTCGTTATCTGCTTCATTAATGTCTTGGTTACACCAGTGTGTGAGAATTAGAGTAGCAGCTAATTTTTCTTCGTGAATGATACTTGCAAATCCACAGATGAGAACCGAAATGAATTAATCTTTCTCTATCGGTTGCCAGAGCTCTAGCTGTACGCAAATGGATTGACCATTCGATTTCTAAGCGAATGTTGCTTAGGTCCCTTGGACGACTTTTGACGTCAGTGTTTCGCGTTCCTATCACAAACCCACCTAACTTGTCTTTTTGAACCGTAGGACTAGAATAACATCAAGACCCACTTGATTACTACTATTCTCTTCCGCTGCTCAGTTACTCTTCCGGCAAGTCGTTTCCGTTCAGTTAACCAACTACCAGCCACATACCAAGGGCACTTTGGCTCCAGGCGCTAGAGTTTCGGTCACCGAAAAGTATGATATAGGTAAGGGAGAACTATGCCTTGGATTTGACAATATATTCAGTGAGTTGATGTTGGATCAATCTGGCCGTATGATGAAGCGGGAAACTGAGTAGTCCCACACTGAAAGTGATAGCTTTGGTCAGCTCCTGGGCTGAGTCATATCTCCTAATGTCACCTATCATTGGTGAATCAAGTCCCGGGTTCTTCATTCAGGGATGCGATATTTGTCAATTCGATTGACTTTACTAATTAGTAATTTCATGCTTCTTCATCAGGGCATCGACTGCCCGCCCCTCTGTCGTTTTGAATCATCACAGAGTTAAGGAAAAAGAGCTGAGACATGCAAAGTACCTTTCTTTATTCCCAAAAGCCATATGGTGCTCCTCAGCATTGCCACCCATATGTTCCCACCAGACCCGGCCAATACTTCAGAGACACTGATGGTCAAAAAACAAATGTTTTTCTACGTTCTCTGCGCGTAGAGGCCACGTTTCTGACGCATAAATCAGTATGGATAGTCCTGCTGTACCTGCACAAAATGATGCCAGCGAGCACCTTGGATTCAACGGATAACAGGCTGGATGCATATGACGTTCTTGTACCCTCTTCGAATACTGATATCATTAAAGAGGCACTTCACTCTACTGCGATTCTGTTTTCGTTCGAAATCTTCCGTAGTCAGGTCGTTAGGCTGTTCGCCACCTTTAAAGAGTGTAAGGTGTGGGCCTTCCGGGCTGGGTGTCTTGTCGGATCGGAAGAATGGTATTTTACGCTGTATTTCTGTTGTCAACGGTATTCCATTTAGGCTCGTTGGTTCTACCATAGGTTGTGTTGAATGAGGTCAGTTGAACTGTTCTTCAAAGTGTTCAGCCCATCGCCTAAGACGGTGATTTTGTGAGTGAACTGCCTTTTTCACATAGTGTTTCACCGACTTCGTCTTGCCGGTTGGTCGATCAGATGAAACACAACGCGGCAGTTGGCTGCAGCGAAAACCCCATCCATCTCCTTGACCTTCGAAATCCACCAACATTTCCTCTGATTCTTCAGGCTCTCGGTTATCCTGCGTTTGAGAGATCTGTGTGCGCCATTGACCTTCGCCACCAACATTTCCTCTGATTCTTCAGGCTCTCGGTTATCCTGCGTTTGAGAGATCTGTGTGCGCCACCGTAGTCGTTAGTTACTGGTATGGCTTTTCTGACAGCAATAATGTCTGCTTATCTCGGCAATATCCAGTGTTAGTTTGGTCGTGCCAGGAACGGATGGCGTCCAGCACACAACTGAAGACTTTGTGCTTCATGATCCGCATGCTGAGTATTAACACGAAATCGACCACCTAGCTATGCTTCTTCCGCACCTGATCGTTCAACTTAGCTGTTCATAGCACCCGCCTCGAACACTATATCCGTTCTTCTTTATGACTGATGTAGTCGTGACAGATCTCGATAAAACTCGTCTTTTTCAGCTTCATAAGTGCAGTCTATCAGAGCTTATGAATACACGACAAATATAGCTTATCACATCAACCCTCACTGATCTCAACTGAACCAGGGAACTGCACAGCGCAAAGATGGCTGTTTATTAGGGTCCAGTCCAATAAAGCACTTTCAGTCCTAGAGCTGAGTGTAGTTCCCACATCGCAGTTACCTCAAGCCACTGTTCTGGGATCGCCTGGTACCCGAAGAGTGGACTATAAGACAGCTGAGTTCGTCCTAAGCGGCCTGAGGTGCACGATCGAGGAAGGGGGTTTTTATATGTAGTCCAGTGACTCAACATACCCCGGCAGGAAGGAAAAGAAATTACTAGTAAGAGATGCCTGTCTCGAAATTTGAGAAAGTGTACGGAAATGGAAGGCTGCAGCGTAGATCAGGTCTTCTAGGTTTATTGAGGAGTCGTTTTGGTTTATTTTGCTTGACAGTAGTGTACATACCGAACACTGGTTAGGGGACCAACAGATGGATTACCAGCAGTGCATCATCTGGGCGAAGGGTTGTTGATGGGGGTGGTAAACGAAGAGCTTCAAGGGCGAATGATGCACCTCGGCTACCCAGTTCGATGAAAGGGGTTTGTTTGACTACCCCACTTTGAACCTTTAACTCAAATGCTTGTCCCACAAGATAGTAGGGATTTCTCTCGGGAGAACCCTACCCGGAGCCAATGACTCAATTATCCGACCCACATGTCTGTGGAAGGCTTTCCTATCCCTAGTGCGCAGGGAACGATATCGGTGGACACAGGCCATCGCAATTCAGCGAGAAGTATGCCACTCCACCATCTTCGAAGAACTACCATAGCTCAACAGTATCGATCTGAGCTAGCCCAACCACCACTGCCTTGGTACTGAGCACGTGGACAAAGCATCGCAAAATGTGAAAATAGCTATGCTAACTGCGTTCAGTGCCGTCTTTCCGACTTCCCTGATTCGACCACAAGACCACTGGATGTCGTCGAGATCCCTATCCATGGTTGATACCAGGAAATCCATGGTTGATACCAGGAAATCCATACCAGCAGACAATCAGTACGATTGTGCACGCAAACCCCTCAAGCACCATGTAGTGAAGAGCCTAAGGAAAGACCGAGAGCTCTGGTGGACATCGAAAGCTCTGGAGATGGAGAACAGTCTTGCTGCCGAAAACAATCAACTGACTCTAGGTAAGCAGCGGTCAGTGAAAAAAGACTGCTCATTAATTCACTCGCAAAAGCATCGACTGGAAAGATAGGCCGAACACTTCGAAGAACAGTCTAGATAGCCTCCTACAACAAACTCTGGGGCGAATGAAATGTAAACATCAGTCGCCCGTCGGAAGGAGAACTAAAGTACGGAAGGTCCGCACCGCAACGTTAGAAGGCACCAGGACCGGACGGTCTGTATCCAATCCTCTTCAAATAAGGCGAAGAATTCCTGGCGACCCATCTAACAAAGCTTGTTGGCGCGATATAGAAGGAAGAAGACGTGCCTGCAGAATGGGGATGTTGATGTGTGAAAACCACCGTGACATCAGCCTGGTAACTGTGGCATTGAGGATGCTCTCTGGTCTTATCCTTCGATGTCTGACTGAACACAGTGAGAGGCAGATCCGCGAAAACCAAGTTAGGTTTCGTCCTTCAAGAGGATACGTCGATCTTATTTTCACCCTCCGACGGATTCCGGAACGGCGACTCTGCTTCTAGCAACCAACAATGGTGGTCTCCCCTGACTTAAAAGCTGTCTTTGACTCTGTGGACCTCAGGAACTGTGGAAGTGTCTACGGAGCAAAGGTGTACCCCATAAATTCTTGGTTTTCTATGCCAATTCTCAGTCTACGGGTGGCTCTCTGTCCTTAGTACACCACATCAAGTGGCGTCAGATTGGGCGCCCTCTTTCACCTTTCCTCTTCAGCTTCGTCATCGGTACGATTATCAAAGACTCACTACCAGCTTCCAATTTCTGTGGGGTCCAAGTGCTCCCGGGGCGTTCGCTTACAGATACCGAGTGCGCAGACGACATAGCTCTTCTTGGATTTGATGCCGTGGTAACGCCAAAAATATTACGTAATCTAAATAATTCTGCCTCACAGTTTGGCACACGCCTCACACCTGCGAAGTGTTCGCTGGTGGTCATTGTCAACGGTCGGACAATCGGAGTGCGCGGTTTCCAGGGCCAACCTTTTCTAACCTATCCGTGCTCAGGAGAATGCAGCATCGCATCTTCTACAAATATGGACGTGCTGGTCGCTTGAAGGATGCACTTCACCATAGCCACGCTCTTATCGCAGAGGACAGTAAGGCTACCTCCAGGCCGCCTCGTAACATGATTTTTAGCAATACAGTGACCCGTTGTTCTTCGTTGGGCTGCACCCCGTTGGCTTTCCTGGTATGATTGCACCTTGTGGAATGGAGTTCCAGCCGGTGTAGTTCACGGAATGGTTGCAGCACTGAAGCCTGACCAGTTGGTTGTCCTGGGAGTTCGCGGTCGAGTGTTTTAGGTCAAATTATCATTAAGGGGTCGCACCACTTGGTGTTTTCCTTTAGTTGAATTTCCAACTCCGCTTGTATCCATACTGCTTTAAAATTCTATTTAACGCGTACCGCGCTATCCTGCACATATGGACGGGTGCAAACAACAGTACTTCACTAAGTATGGGATTCTCTAACTGTACAGCAACCAGCCGTAGTGTGAAATTCGCAGTGTTTACTAGTACCGATGGTCGTTATTGCAGGTACAATGAGTTGTCATTCGCCTTCTGTTGTAATTGACTGCAAACCCCGGCTCCAGACTCACCCAACAGCTTACTTACGAACAATCGAGTGCAAAGTAACAGGGAGCGATGTGGTATTGAAACAGCACTTCGGACATTTATTCAAGGCAATCCGGTCGATTGGCCCCGCTTATAGTTCACACCTGAGCACTAAAAGATCATCAGTTGTCGCTGGTCGGCTTCTTGAACGTTCACTCGATAGTTGGCTCTTCTGGCACGCAGATTCTGAAGTGATTTCAGTGGAATTGGCGGTTCCCCGTACTTTTCGGATTTTCTGAGGTTATATTCATGAATCTGACCTTTCTGACACTGACTCAGAAAGTTGGTCTTAATGACCTCGTTTCCGACTTCGTCGATAGACTCCACGCGTGACAGGTAATACCAAATGCGGTTTGCACTGAACCGCACGTGCAACCGTCTGGATGCCTTGTATCCGAAACAACAAGACCGAAGGGTGAACAGGACGAGGCATTTCTAAAGCCAGTAGCCAGCCAGTCGATGCTCTATAATTGTCAAGTCAGGTGGGACAACTAAACAGGTGAAGTCCCCAGGGTATGCGGGTAGCGACTTCCACCGCTCATAAGACGAACACGACGCGTGGCTTACTAGTGTTTGCCAGCATACAGTTTATTGTGTACAACCGTGTTATATCTGCTGATTCGCCGGCCTGTGGTATCTGCTGCTGACCCGCTCCAGTGCCTAGTGTCGGAGAGAAAAAGACTCACGGAAGGGAACACAATAGCTATACTCCAAAAAAAGTGGTTGCGAGAGCGCGAGTGCGAAAAGTACAACGGCCTCAAGCTTTTTATTGGAAGGACACTGTCTGAACTTGGTCCAATGCTGACGCACACGGTCTGGCTGCGATGTGCTGCATATTGCGGGGGCGTTGTCTATCTGGTTAACATCTAGCGGACCTGAGAGTCTCGGTAGATTTCGGGCATTCAGTGGTTACTTTCAGGAAGCTGACCTTCCTGATAAACCGCGGTCACAAAAATCCACTTCTGGCATCATTGTATTCTTAATCCTTTGGATTCTCCAGAATTTGTTGTGACGATCATTTGCAAACCATGATGGGGACAAACTAACGGTTGAAACTAATGGTGTCTGCTTTCAGTAAACCTTCGGCCTGCACTACCGGTAAACTAAACCCGGATCGAACATGAATGGTGTTCTCTAATTAGCCAGTCCGACTTATTGTGTTCTAAATGCAAGGTTGTTCATGGTTAGTCATTTCTGGCTCCAGTAAAATCTATGAACAGCGACTATGTTTAGGTCTGTTGCTCGTGTGTCCTGACGGGGACTTGTGCGAAATACCAGAAAATCAGTTTCCGTCTAGTTTAGATCCAGCAATCACCTCTGTTCGCAGTATTTAGCATTCAAAAGGCTCGGAACTAAGGGTTATCTTATTCAGATTTTCATAAGTCAAACGATCTGATTGTTCAGTCTCGTTGTATCAACCGATAGCGACAAGTCGATCGACTCTTATTGATTTACGAGAACATCGTTAACCGTACACAAAGCCACAATCATCGTTGCACCAGTATTATCATAACGATGGTTTTTCATGTGCGCAAGTCTTCGCCTACAATAACGTCACCAAACAACGCCGTAACATAATCTAAACCAGCAAAGTCGCCGACAAGCGCGTACATTGTGGACGGACATCCGTTTCCTGGTTTGCCTGTCTGATCGAACCATTACGCTTGGTTTCGTCAGAGAATAGTTAGCGACATATGTGACTGACCCTAGGCTGCATGTGGACGACTTTTACCCGGTATAAACTCAGGGGAATGAGACCACTTCGTATAAACTGTTGGCCGGTAACATCAATAAGCTGAATCCGGATCACGCATTCATAGTACCTCATAGTTAGTATTGACTTGGTCAATCAAGCCCATATCTAACCGATATAGTGTTCTGTTGCCATCCTTGGTGTCGTCTGCTATGTGCTGTATGGCGATGGTCAAGATAAGTCGATTGTGGCATTCTTAGGTGGCCTTAGACAGGCAGGACTGATGAACTTACTTTATTCGCCGAACTTTCGCCAACGGATCGTTGTTTCTGTCGACAGCCAATAAGTTCACGCAAGTACGGTCGTAATTGCCGCAGTTCCAGCTAAATCTGGCATCTTTTCCGGCAACTCCAAGGCAACCCTTGTATCTTGTATGCGTCCGCTCTCTAGCTTGAAGTTGTCTGTCGCCGAATTGACGGATACCAACTCGCATAATTTCCCACCATGCCATCCTGTTTTGTCTCATTTCCCCATTTCATCAAACTGATGTTGGTAGCTTCCAAATATTGTTCCTCTGGGGCATTGGTCTAGCTATCAATAGCGTTAGTAGGATTCGTTGTTGCTACTCGCCTACACAACCCAACAGACTGTTTAGGTAGATAGGTGAAGTTCTGATTCCCATTTCCTTGATTTATCGCTGCTTCCCACTTCCACCCCATATACAGATGGCCAAGCTGATGGAAAGACACTTGGAAACGAATGAGGTTGACCTGCGAACACGGGCAGGGACAATGATATCACTCAGATACGATCAAATATGCATGGTTTCTGACTGACTTACATTTGGACTCTTACACCATTCCCCGTCCCCAATGTAAAAAAACCCCATCTCTTTTAAATACATTGTCAGCGACAAACTGCCGTTCCCTCATGCGACTGGGGCCGTCTGCCGTGATATATTTATATATATATTTATATAT
>NW_008751908.1:261697-298616 GCF_000715545.1 Opisthorchis viverrini
ATATATATATATATATATATATATATATATATATACTCCTGAGTAGAAACGGAATTGATGTACACTTCTAACACTATCGTTCAACTAATGAGGTCGTGTACCAAGTCCTTAAGTCCGCCGTTGCCATTGACGTCGGAAACTTCTCCCATATTTCCTGCGCAAATACATTCGAGTGTTTGTCTCATTTTCCTCCTCTCATTCATGTTGATCCGGTCTCGTTCTCTTTGCATGTAACCCAGTCGAACCTACATTTCTTTAAAGGTGTTCTCCATACTTACCCGTACGCAGAATCGACCGAGTCGTCCCCCCCAATGTCGTCATGTATGTTGCATAAATAATCTCATATGCGGAACTTCTAACCGTCTACTAACCAGTTCAATCTAGTCTATTGATCTTAATTCGAGGATGGGACATATGTATCTAGCCGGTTGTTTTGGCTATCGTTGTTTTCCTGCCCCAGTGGGTCTTATTTGTCGGACAAATGTCGTATTGATCTCCATTTGGCTTTGTCCCTCTCCCTGAAAGAGTTAGCTAGTAGCGTGTTGTGCCTTCCAATATACTGTGCACAGTCCATTACTGCTCCTATAAGACGACCGTCCTGGTAACGACTCACTCCCCAATGCTCCCGTATGGTTATGCACGGCTATCGCAGCTATGGGCTATGCGATACGACCAGTCCTCCAATCGAACCGAATGTGTTTGAACTTCCGAAGTCGTGATAAAGAGAAAGAGCACAAACAGAAATTATGCTGCCGTTTTCCTATATCTACTGGCTGCACCCCCTCTTTAATGCTCCCCATAATGAGCTCAACTCAAAGGCGACTGAGCTTGATGGGCTTTTGTAAAAGCAGATAGAGACATGAACCTGTTTGTTGCTAACATTCGTGTTTACTGGCTCGTTTGGGTAGTTTGAGGTAAATTTCGTTAATATCCTGCCGCACGTACATCTCCAAGCAGGCAGTTGAGGAATGCAATTACATCTTTCAAGTTCCGGTCACGATTTAGGGACTAGGATTTCTACCTCGCGCCTCCTCAACTTCTTTATCGAAATCCATGTCTGTTCGTGTTGCTTCCAGTGAACCTATACATTCTGGTTGGCGACTGGAAGAAAACAGTTGCGCATGGCCTGCGGAAGATGTTACATTGGTTTGCCTTGTGAGATAGGGGACTATCTTGCTATCTTCCCACGGCTTATAGCTATTTGAGAGGCGCTATTTAACCGGAATATTGTGTGAGACTACCTCAAGGCTTGTCCAGTATTGTCGAGTTTACCTTAAACGTAGTAGTGGTGGTGACAACATGATCCCTTCATTTGTGCTGGCAGGGAAACCGAACTGAATAAATTGATCCATCACCTCGTCGATGGTGCTCAGAGTCATGATTCTCTCTGAAGGCCAATGTAGTTCAAGATATGAGCCGGAAACTACTGCTCGAGAGGCGTTTACGGTAATCCTACAAGAGAGGTCACGCCCTCAGGTGTTCCATAAAGATATTTCCGGTTGACTAGGATTTGGTACGCTATTTACTTGAGGAAAGTCAAATATCCCCTCATTCCATGGTGAATTAGTGTAGTTCGCATGCAACCTTGATTTTTCGGCTGTTTTCCTCGTGCTCCCCTCAAACTGTGACAGGCAGTTAAAGGGTACCAATCCTGTTCGATGTAACTTCCCGCGATTAATTAATGGGTGGAGAATAGCGGTCGAGAGTCAAACTTTAAAAGATTCCTAAATTTAGATTGGAAGCGGAAATTCGAAATGAGCATCAGGCAGCTCAATGTAGCTCTCTCTTATGGGAGGCAGCTTCGTGGTTCAATAACCCAGTTCCTTCCCCATAGGAATCCTTGTTTGGAGGTCCGTAAATGGGTCACCGCTCTATAAGGGAGCTAACTTTATAAGCATGACAAACCATGGATGATTACCGTCCATAAGCAATAACTCCAGGATGAAAACACTTTGCACTTTAGAAACAACAAACCAGAGGTTCCCAAGTTGGAACGCCTTCTGAAGGTCGCCACGCTTTGAAATTCTTTAGTTAGGTTTAACATTTGTCCCCTCACTGGGCTGTCGCATCGGCTTCATTGATCGATTCCCCTTCCTTGAGCTCACTTGGATGCATCGCAACACCTCATATGGCCCGATATCTTCGGCCAGCGTTCTTAGCCGTCCTGGAGCCTTATCATCTTCCATAGTTCCCGTCCCACTGAATTCGCAAATCAATCTCCCTATCAACCGATATTCGTTGTTTCCGGTTGAGATGGTGCATTGTTTCGCGGGCGTTTTCTTCATCATATTTCACCTACAGAAATATGATCTCGTCGCGTCCTTCCTGAATTACACGAGCCCGGGGTTTTTGTACACCGCAAACCCTGCTTCATCCAAAGCTGTACGCATCCATGTGTCAGATGTGTGAAACGACTAAAACCTGGTTGAAGTTTATGCATTTCTCCGCATGTTCACACACCGTCCTCTGATCCTGATCACTGGCGGGCATTCGTTGGGTTGGAAGCCCATATGCGCCATTTTTCCTGTCATCTAGATGAGCGACCTACATCGGTTGAACAGGCAGATACCCGCGTGCGCAAGCAGTTGGCAGCATACGCGATATAAGAGAGAAGTTGGTTGTTCTTCGGTTAGAAGGCTTTTCCGTACCCGAGGTCGATTTTTGCGCCCTGAACTTTCAAATGTCCTTGGAACTCAAAAATAGGCAGTGCGGTAATTGACACCATCTGCTTGCGCGAAGGTCTGACAGTCTTTTCTGTAACGCGATGAGGCGCTTGCAAGTCTGTCGCACTTTTTCGGTGGGGTCATCTGGCGGACGCCTATTGACACAGGAATAAATTACCTCACGAAGTAGGTTACTTGCCACGAGGCCCCGAAATGACCAGGACGTGCCCCTCTGGACCCATTGGAATAGCGTAACGACTAGCCTGAGAACCGCAAAGCTGACAACGCCGCGAAAAGTGTGACAAGATTGAGTGGTGGATACTCCCTCTGCGCCTACCGAAAAGGCTCGCTGAGGCATGTGCAGCATGCTTGAGCCAGACTTTCCGTCGGCCCACTGCAAACGAATGGATCCACAGTGTAGGTCAGTTGCTAAGGCGTCCGTCTATCAACCGATCATGTTGCTTCCCGCGCGCAATAAGCCGACTGGAAGAAATTGCGAATCAGCTGAGTTTTTAACTGAGTGACTCTAACAAACTAGGTGGAACACGCTACCCACAAGATTGCTGGAGGTCTGCATCCCAGTGCCAGATTCTTTGTCTAGCTTCAGGGCAATTATCTCTGGGTTTTACTTCAGCTATTGCAGTGTGGCGGAAGACTTGTGCGAATGAGACTGTACTGGGGTAGCTAAACTCAAAATGGGCTTTCAACCGATTTTCATCTTTTAGTTAGGTCGGAGTGATATTACGGGTATGTTCGAAAAAATTGCTCGAATTTAAATGTGATATGGGAATGATCAAGTTGGTGAAGATTAGTTTTGAAACTCACGCCTGACGAAGATGACTCGAACTGGCTGGCGGGGATTTTTTCACAGATTTGGTCTCATTTAGTTAGTAACCAAAGACCTCTAAACGTGCCACTTTTTACGACAATTAGAATAACAAATGAATTTTACCCTTCCGGCAGTTGATGATGGCTTGCGTCTCAGTGAAATGCCGCAGTTTGAAGGTCTTTGATGCTAATTATCGGCAGACCCGTGGTATCCAAGTTCGTTACGTCACATTCTAATCGTTGAAGCGGTACTTCCATACACACTTAGTACAACGGCAGCTGAAGAAATGCGATAACGAGTCTAAACTGAGCGTCAGGAACCCCACCATCAAATGAATTTCTTGGCTGTTGACGGAATCATCCGTTAACGACGCTAAACAGAGCACCGCGGAAAGTCCAGATAAGCTAGAGAGCATCTCTTACAACACAACGCAAGCATTTGTCGATGGATCAGCGGTTTTGATGTAGTTTGCCTACGTGTAACCAGACGTCACCTGAATATCCCATGGCTACGCGTGACCAACAAAGATACATGACTTCCCAACTCCTACGAGGGTTTGCAACAGACATGTAAACTTAGGTAAACAATCAAACGTTACTTAAATTGTTGTCAATTCTGACAGTTAGCATCAACTCATAAGCCATGTGTCATGATGATGTTCCAGTTGGCCAACACAAGTTAGTGCATGCTCCATTCTTGAATAGTGTATAGTTGCATGTTCGTGACCGTCGATTTCTATACCGAAGGAGGAACATGTACAACGATCTTCACGGATCAGTGTCGCAACCCCGGCTTGTGGAAATTGCAGTCTCGAACAGCCAGTAAATTGATGAATAGCAGCTTACTTCTGTATAAAAAGTTTAGGTTCTGGTGTGAATCGAAGAAACCAGGACTGTTTTCGATGTCGTTTCCGTACGTTCGCATGACTGAATTTGGACGACATCATTTCGTTGCATTGTTTGCGCTTTAAGTGCGTACGTAACCTTTTGGTTGTAATAAACCGAATTATGAGCCGAAAATTTTGCAGGAAACTACTCATGAAGTTGCTGGAACTCTTTGACAGCCCACGAATGACTTCGTGCTTTTGACTCGGACTCATCAGGCGGACGCAGTCGCCGAAATTCCGTCATCCGTGTGTTTTATTTGGAACCAAGTTGTAGGAAATTGACAAAGTGCACTCGCACATTCGCGGGGGATCCGAGTAGAATCACTCGTTTATGATATTTTTCAAATGAATCTGTCGCACAAAGATATCATTTTTCACTTGGTACGATATTCGAGATATCGTTGTATATTTTCTTGAAGTAGCCTGCTCATTTGAGTGGATTTCGTACAAGTTGGTTTCAAGTAAAAGTAGGGTTATCGAAAACTCGAGGATTTTACCTACCTGATGACCCTGAAGCAGAAGCGAAAAAACTGGTCGTGGCTTGTCGAATAGTGTCCAGCAGCCTTGTGAGTAGTTTCTTGCAAGAAAACATACTGTTTCGAGTATCATATTAACTGAAACATTATGAGGCCTTTGTGCAGCACGTTCAGTTGAAGAATACCATAAACGAGATATTCAGTCTGGATTCAGCTAAATCCTCCGCGAAAGCCAAATTGTCGTGCAAATCAGTGTATTTCGCACACGTCCCAAACTGCTTTGCACATTTCTGAACGAATCTGACGTTCTATCCTTTTGTTTCATCTTTTCCCATTTCTGTAACTGGTAGGGATCAAAACAATGCTACATGTGCCCAGCTTGAAACCCGCCGCAGCGTGACGGTTTGTACACACCCATTGAAGGCCTCAGCGCAGAATTGCACCAAAGTGATCGGCAAACTGTTGTCTTCCAGACAAAGTCGAGTAGGACTGCTTTCTGCCTGCCTTGTGTTAACGACCACTTAAAACTTGGTTTCCTGTCTTTGATTATTCTAACCCATGGTGTTCACTCAGCAGGCAATTTTCCCACGCGGTCAAGCAAGTACACATACGTATGCTCAGCGGATCGTGCAAATCAACTTTGTTGGTGATCGCGTCGGGATGGCTTAAGGCCGCTGAATGATGCATCAGCAAGCCGACCAGGCAGGAGCGCACGGTGTGAGCAAGATGCACGTGTGAATAGGCGTCCCACTGACGAAAACATCCGACATACTTCCAGCTGTCTTGTCTTTTTCGTGGAGGGCTTTATCAGATGAAAGATACGGAACGGAGCCTAATCCAATTCTGTGGGCTCACTGAATCGCAGATCAAGAGGAGAAAGTCATGCCACCATCAACCAACTTGGGTATCGCCGAAAATTATGGCTAACGGAAGTCACCGATAAATCACCCTGAAATGATGATTTCTTGATTTTGCCGAGAAACTGGTCTCAAGGAACTTTCAGAGTATTTCTTTGTATTCGTTCTACTAACAGGGACCTGCTTGTGGTGGAGTACACCACTGTTACAGTTTCGTCATATTTTCGCTTAATATACTGATTTGCATACTTATTCGACTTTGAAATGAGACTTAACTGAATCTAGCGGAATCTCCCGTTTATGGTGGTCTTCTTCACGTGGAGATCTGCCAACTGTACTCACTTTTTCGGTTAGTTTGGTTGTCGTTCGTTCGCAAAATTCACGTAACTTTCTGAAGAAAGATTAATTTTTTGCATGGAAATGGTAAATATATGGAAGCGAAACACAGATTTCCTCCCCACACCATACTGATTTTTGCATGCTTCATTTACTAATATTGTAGCTTCTTACTTTTGCCACAAGAACAGTACAGTCGCAAAGCGAATTCCACACATCTGTACCTGTGCCTTAAGCTAACGCACCAACCTCGCTAAAATTACGTTATTCACAATCTGTGAACTCCGGCCCTGAATGGCTGGAAACGATTAATGCTATGAATATCTGACTTCCTGGAGTCACCCTTGATGTACGGTCGTATTTCAAACACACACCCATTAGTGAAAGGGGCTCTCTGCAACTTTAAGCCTAATATGCTGTTACAATGAGAGCCTGACTTACCTGAGAAAAACATTCACCCGTTGGTGGTCTATCCAAGAAAGCCATACAACCGGTGAGGCCTACTACCTATATTCAAAACAAAAACTGCCTGTGCATGGTCCATTCAGCGTGTACAGAGATAAGGAATAAATGTGCGCAATGCCTAGTTTGTGTAAAATTACCCTCAGACATACAAAAGGAATTAGAATTTGTCTATTTGACATCAAAATTTACCCTTTGGTTGTAACCCCAAATGTAAGAAGCTGATTTACATTGTACAAGTTTAGTGCAGCGCCAAGGTATACTCTGCCAAAGAGTATGCAACATTAGTTAGTTTCCAAAGCAGTCGTACCAGCTGAAGGGAACTATAAAACCACAAGCTCAAAAGAAAGCTTAAAATACACAGATGCATCTGAAACTTCATTGATGTAATGCAGAAGACGGCTATGAGTTTTCACATGCCACTTCTCACGGGACGATATGCACGGAAAGTTATTCACTTTTACCATGAAAAAAAAACTAATTTGTCCATCAGCAGCCCTATTTTTGCACACTACCACTCTTTGCTGCATCAAAGTTGAACTAGATCGCTAAATGAACCACAAAAGAGTATTAGTATTCCCAAAACCCATTAGGATGCTTCTCACTGAGTGAATTATCTCAGCCCCTTAGACTATGCCTCATCCGTATCTCCTACGGGAGAATAAGAAGGTATCTACGGAACATTCCGTTTCTTTGCTGGATGGATTCGTACCCCGGAAAATAGCTCTTGGAAGTGGAAACAGTACCTGCTCATTGGATAGACGCAACATGCTACTCATAAGGCTGCTGGAAACTCTTCGATAGCCCACGATCAGTTTCGCCCTTCTTGGGGATCACCGGGTAGGCACAGTCCCCGGGTTTCCACCAAACTTGTGTTCTACTTTAACCCAAATGGAACAAATACGGATTCGACAAATACACTCATTTCCATATCCATTCGGTTTTGACTGGAGACTCATCTGGGTCCCAGCTGAATCCCTCGTTTACGATGCTCTTAAGCAGTAGTGTATTACGCCTATACGATTTATCGAGGTATCTAGAATATCGTACCAACTGGAACATGAGTTGGTCTGACAATCTGGTTGCTTAAGAAGATCATAAACGAGGGATTTAGCTGGATCCCAGATGAGTCTCCCATCAAAACCAGATTGACATGCGAATGAGTGTATCTGTCTACAAGTGCCCGTTCGTGTTTCTCGTTTTGTATCTATACATTTTGTTCCATTTATTTTGTGCAGTGGACAAGAACAACTGTCATTCCTGAACAAGGAATCCATCAAGCGTTTTGTCCTGATTTCGGCCCACAGCTGGATATGGCATTATCGCGTGACGCTTTGGTTGGAACTATAATATCCAGACGGGAAGTTGATTTTTAAACGAAGGTATCACTAACACCACTCCATGCATCCACGGTGAGTTTTCATCAACCCCCTTGCTGTGTCATAATGTTACTGATATAATATTGTCTGCATTTATCCTACCATTTAACCCTGGTATCGGTTTGTGGAAATTACCTCTCATTGCTACCAACAGCGACCAAATTTGACCACTTTTCTAATCATTCTACTTTCGATAGCTTCCGTAGATCAAATCACTCAATGATATCAACCTCAAATTAGTTTGATTCCACTCGTTCTCAGTGCACTGCGAACCAGATATGGCTTCAGAACTGGCTGATTGTAGGCAACATTATTTTTGTCTGTATATTTATCCAGAAAGTCATAGTTTCCCCGAGAAAAAGAGTCTTTTGTGTGCCCCTGAGAGATGAACAAAAGGTCGTTTAAGATGTGATAAGGATATGCATTTTTCTGAGACTGGATAATGAACTTTTTCTCATTTTTATTGTGCTTCTTGGTCAATGAATCGTACCTTTGTCTCACGATGTGCCAGTGGTAAGTTTCTTTTCTCCTACCAAGGCACACACTGATGAGTGCAGCTTTTCTAGTTTCATTGGAACAGGGGTCCGAACTCTGGACATGTGGCATGGAAGGTGAGCATGCTAGCACTACTCCACCAGGGCACGTTGTTAGTGTTCGTGGGATGTCCTATCAGGCGGGTCAGTCGATCGACACAACCATAATGCTTACTGTGTCGTCGTCCGAGGCGCCGGACAATTCAATCAACTCACTGAATCGTGGACGTGTTCACCTGTTCGGATGAGAGAATTCAAATACATCCAGCGTGCACTGGTTTATTAGTGGTAATTAAAACGCTGGCCTCGGATGCCACGTGTCCGGTGTTCAAATCCTGGCACGGGTAATCATGAGTTGAACTCCAATAAGGACGTAACTAGAATCCAGTGCTCCCCCTCTACGACTTGGACTCACAAGGATAATTGTGCCACGATAGGAGGGGGACTGTTCAAAAGAGGGTGATGTGGACGTGAACTTTTCAAGTGCCGCAACCATCTACAATATCAGCGAAATGCACTCATTTGCATACAAATTTGGTTTCGGCAACAGACTCATCGGTAGCACGACTGGAACTCCCGTTTATGGTGTTCTTAATGAGTGTATTTCGCTAATCTCGCGTAATTTAAATTCAAGTAAAACATAAGGTTGACGGAAACTCGGAAACTGCGCCTACCTGATAATCCCCAAGAAGCGTAAAACTGGTCGTGGCCGTCGAGGAATTTTCAGCGACCTTATGAATAGCACATCACACCTAGGCTATCCTTTCTATCGGCACACTCTTCCTTTGGTTTCATCTCCCATAAATGCTGGAAATACTGACATAGAGATGCACACATGGACCGGCTGTTCTATACCTTATTGATCAACCCGGTAGGCAGTTGTTTGCTCTGCTAAACGGGTGCATATGTACCCAGAATCAGTTGGTTGAGATTGTGAGTAAATCATATACTCTGGGTTTGATAATCAGAATGCTCATGGTGATTGGGTGATTCCCCAGCAAGCGAACTATGCGTTAGTGAGTGAGTGACGATGCACTGTAGATATTTAGATGAAGATCGCCAGCAGATAATTTCAAATGTTTGATATTTCTGAAGTAAACATATCACTTCACCATACTAAGCAGTACATTTAGGAGAAGGAAACTGGTAGATGCACAGATCTCCCATTTTCTCTTCAGGAAACGACCTTTTTGTGGTCCTTACAATGCGGTTTGGTCATGTAGTTGCAGACTTATCTACTAACAAAGCACATGTGTTACGTCCAAAAAACCTAAGAGTTGTTTTCTGATACACAATGAAGACTTTAACCGATTGACTGCAGCGGTTTCGTCGAAGCTGAGAACAAGCGAGTTTTCACGACCGAAGGAGATGCTAAACACTGAGGTTTGGGTTCTTCTGGTGGGCAGATTGTTCCAATCAGACAGCCTGAAATTGCATCAAATAATGATCTATGAAACTTGTTTCTTCCTAATTGTTGGCTCTACTCAATGCTAGATTTCAGATCGAGAGCGAGGACATTGTCAGACGGTTTTTAACGTCTCCACACATTGCATACCGCCAGCGATACTCACACAATGCTGAGGAAATTCCATAATCAGTGAATGTTCTAGCCTTCAAAAGGCACTTGTATCACACCGCATCTCTTAATTTTTTCAGATAATTAGCTTAAAATCAGCTTGCCTACAAACTACGTAAACACGACGTTTCATCTGAGAAAACTGAGGAAAACGGGATGTCTTGTGAATTTTAAAGGAGAAATCTGCACCGGCATTTGTTGGTAGTGTGGGATTTGGGAATTTGAATGAAGAATTTATCATGTAAGTGGAACCAATCCGTACTGAAAATCCACATCACGTGGATCCCATGAGTGGAGAATAAATCACACCATATCCTGTAGTGCACTACTCATAAGGTTGCTGAAAACTCCAGCAACCTTATGAGTAGTGCATTATAAAATACATATGTATCGCGATATCTAGAAAATAGTAGCGACTGAAACATGAGGCGGCCTGGTGCAGCACATTCAGTTGGCTGGAAACATCAAAACCGAGAGATTCAGCTGGGTTCGAGGTGAGTCTCTCGAAAACCCAAATTAGTTCGCAAATGAGTGTATATGCACTATATCCTGTCCAAGTGCCAGTTAATCACACTGCTGACCAGCTGCTCGTGGCCGAAATTTTCAAACTACCGGCCGCAGGTTCGAGATTCCCTGGGTTTTCGTGAGATGCGCGCTGATGATGATTCCCAACAAGAGCGAAACAGCTGTACAGTTTTCCTTGGAGTTCCAGCATAGCTTCACTTCATCTACAATGATTTTTGTCTCTACATTACCATTTCATAATAGCGAATTCTGCACCCTAGGAATAAGGGACCATATCTTTTTAGGAAAGTCGCGTGCTCAGCACATCCTAGGCATCTGATAAATTTTTTGCCAGTGTCTGCACATCATACCCCTTCGAACTCAGAGACGGCGAAATTCGACAGACTATCGAAAGTCAGATGACCAATTGTTTCACGAACTGGACTGCTGAAGCCAAGAAAGTGGAGGTATAGCAAAAGGAACTGACCAACAAGTTCGGATATCTTGGTCCCAAAGGAAACAAATGATTCTGCGACCCTCTAAGAAATACCACAAGCGGGTTAGAATTAATCGCACTTTCAATGGCAAATCCGTTTGCCTTGGAATCCATGTCAGTACGAGCATTGCTGGAACAATCACTGATTTTCACTGCGCTGTTGCAATTACCCGACGATTGTTCGGTCAAACGGTCATGACGTGCCGTATGCTAGCCGAATGGGGAATATTGGTCGATAAGTTTAGACCAAGCTCTTTTACTTGGCAAAAGATTTAAACCAGTTGTTGAGCAATCACTGATTAAAGTGACTTGCTCCACGCCGACCAGGAAATTAGTCATTCAATTACTGGTCTTCCTTCATTATTTTCAGGTCATTTTTTCTTAACGTTTTCGTCGTCCACTTAATGTGACAGAGTAACGACGCATTATCCCACTTCTTACGAATTGTCCGACTGAGGCAACCACTGTTGCTTCATATTGTGTCGTGGATTGTTCTATGTACTTTATTCATGAAACTATTTGGTTTCCTAATAGGACGCCGCTAATGTAATGAAAAAAGCAAGATTTTCAATGATACCTGAGTCGAACCCCAGGTATGTATGTATACGATCACATTCACACCCCCTAATTAGTAACCGCCTTCCTGATCAAGTAGTACACACCAGCATGTGAAAATCCGTCGGTTGCTTTCATGGAACAGTTGACTGTATAAAACTAGTGTCTTCGTGAATCTACACTAATTCTTCTAGGCCGTAGTTCTAATGCTAATAGTTTCTCTCATGCCTTATACTACGTCTAATCTACCACTTTTAATCTGCACGCAACGTTGCTTCGCATAACAACACATCTGTAAGCCGGTATAGGTTGGGTTGCAACCATTATTTGAAAATTTGTGAGGTTTCTGGAAGGACATAGGATTTGTTTCAGATTGAACAATGTTGTCTATAATTCTCGGTAATTTCAGTAGCCATGACTTCCGGCAATCGACAGACTCGCTTTCACCTAGTTCGGTGATACACTGTTCACATTCCCCGTGCAGATTTCTTTTGGCTTTGGAAATTGATTTGTGGAACTTAACTTTTGTTTAACAAACTGCAACGGGGGAAGCTGTTTTCGTCCCAAGGTCGGGAATATTGCTTATTTTATTGCTGTTTCTTTTCCGCAGCGCTACCAGGTTATGATCGGGCCTTCCCTCAATCAGCTGGTGGCAAAATAGTGCACGCATCACGTCCAGTCACTTGGGCATTCAGTCAACAAACCAATCAAGCATCTAGTTCCTATCGATCACGAGAGCAAATGGCCACGGCATTGGTCTTCCACGGACGTAGCCTACCAGCCAATCAGCTGAGTGGATTGATCAAACCGCTGTACAAAGCCAAAAGCGTGCGTCGAGGTAAGGCAGGCGACCTGTTGGCGCACCAGTGTTTCGAACATGCATTTCAGCTATGTGTAACTCACTCAAAAAATGTTTGAGGGAGCATGAGAATAAAAAGGTGCAGCCAATCCCCACAAAAGTAAGCTTATTTGTTTTCCCATGTCCAACTCAGTATGAATATCCATTGTTTTCCGTATGCGACTGACATTGCTTTGGATAGGTTTTTTGGAACTTTCAGCATGTGACTCGAAATCCACAAGTAGAAGCGATCTTCAGACTTATTTACTTTCTAGCATGTCCCGGTGTTACTGGCATTTTCCAGCAGTGTTTCGGATGTGTCATTAGTAAAAGTACGAATATGAACCACGAATAAGTACAGAGATGATCGGATATTATAGACACTGAGAGGAGCTTTAGAAACACGCTCAGTCCATCTGATCAAGCAGTACTTTTGTCACATACGATTTCGGAAAAGTCGTGCCTTGTTTCATTTGTGTCTGACACCAGTTCGTGTAACAGCCGCAGTTAATAGCTCACGGCTTTGCGTTTCCGATATATTCCAGCCACCCACGCACTATCAGTTTATGGCACACTTAACGCCATACTTTACTAGAGGGGCCAATGACAATCAATGAAAGATCCCACTCTCCTTGTTTGTAAATTCCTAGTGCCCACCGAACAAGATTGTTCTCAGCATGTTCACTTTCAAGTCAGCTGTCCTAAAACATTTGACCTTTCATACTTCCTTCCAAAATGCTTCACTATAAGTTACATGGCTGGACCAAGCCTAGTCGAGATATTGTTAATCTTGAGTTACCGGTGTTAGGTTGTTCGTACAGCATGTCTGTCACATCCATGTTGTGCTCCACTGTTTAGAAAATTTGTCAACTGTTCAGTCTCTTCTGATCATATAGGTGACTTTGACTGCCTGTTTATCACCAGCTTTTCAGGTGTTCATCTGAACGAATTTGACGGCCTCATTAAGCTTTACTATGTAGAGCCGAGTCGGCCTGCGCAGATAATCAGTTCAGCGTCTTTCCCTTGAGAGTTATCAGCAGCACAAGTCTCCCTTTAGGGTCTCGAAACCGCGCCTTTCAGGTAGTAACGGAACATTGCCTTTGAGCCTCGCTTGGCTTAATAATAGCATCGTCAACTTTATCTTGCATACCTTTTTTCTTACGGCTTTCTGTGTCCATGAAGGGACCCGGTGGTTTTGATCCGATGTGGAATTCGTTTGATATTTTTTGATGTTTTTTTCGGCCAATGATTTTGTCCCTCTGTGCCCAACTTTCTCCATGCAAAGTCCTGAAAGTATGTGGTTTGACTAACAATAGCTGGTGTCATTATTCCTCACCTTACGACCACGCGCTAGCTATGGTTGATGTTTCGCTACGGTTAAAACGATCTATAAGTCGTGTGTGCTTTTGTTCTTACGACTACCGATTAACATCGAAAATTGGCGACAACAGTAGAGACTAGGCATTTGCCTAAATAGAAGTTGGTTATACCTCTTTCCATGTGCTACAAACGGCCTCAATAGTGAGCACGCCCAAACATCTACAAAACGAATCAGACTTGTTTATGTTCATGTAGTCCCAGAATAACAAAGGTGTTTACGTCGTACATGGTGGATGACTATTGTGATTCAGTAGATAAAGCATCTGTGTTCAAGTTAGGTGAGTTAAGCCACGAGGCCTAATTTCACTCCGAACTGAGGGCAAACGATTCCCCAGAAACGTACTTCAAAAGCCCAAGGTTGAAACATGATGTGGTGCAGCCTTTGACATGTAAAATATCTTAAGGATTTTGCACAGGTTATCTCCAATGGATCGTTCAGCTTTCCCGGTGTACTTCTATAACTTTACACAAACAAGTTTGTCCTTCAAGATAGCATTCGATGCTCAGATGTTACTGGATATTCGTCCAGGTTGTGGGTTTTTAAGAATATACGGAAGGTTGCTTCTCGTCACAAGTAACCTCAGGCGAGATCTTCCATCAAATCCTATAAGCTTCATTGGTTTTTTTAATTGGCTTGGACCCGACCTCAGTATGCCGTTTTCAAATCGGTCACCGTATCCATTAGCTTAGAACCGATGACAGGTTAACATTACTATATGAAAGATAATGTGCAGTGTATACCTTTGTTTGTTCGTCAAATTACTGTTTTCACTGCGCGCTCAGAAAAAGCCCGCATCTTCTTTTTCTATGGATGGTGTTATTAGCATATATGGAATAAATTGCCCACTGTACCTGCCATTGCGCTATCCGAGAAAGTAACACCACAAGGGTCTCGTGATCATTGTCCGACTGGTGTCAATGCCATTCGAACTATGGTGGCAGGTACATATAACCTAGCATCTCGACTGATAAAAATGCAGACATCTACCTGAATCCTGTGAGCCGTTTGTGATCGTCGCGCAACAGAAACCGCGGTTTGAGTGTATAGAGCCCAAGGCTGGTACTAGAGGATGATAAAAGCCCGACGACAGACCATAGTGTTCGAGGATCATCGTATGGGCGTAGTCCCCGAATTTCAGTCAATTGTTTTATCCTGCCTAAATACCTGTTCGCTTAATAAATGGGTATAAATTAGAGATATAAACGATGTTCGAGTGAATCTTCTGGTAATGCGATTTTGCCTGAGTTGGCAATTTTACTCTTAATGCAGCTGGAAGCTTGTTTGAGTCTCTCGTCCACACTGATCCAGTATGCAAATGGTTTGTGGATACAATGCACTAGTCACCCTGAGAAACACTGTGTTAAAGTTAATTAATTTCCCTATGGAGAACTGGAATTAGCCAACTTGAGAAGTCTGCACCATAAAGTTCCCTCATCATATCACCTCCCTAGTACACTCAAGAAGTGTCGTATAGGGATATTTACTTCAATCATATTGGGGGTAAATGCTATCTGACTCAGGTCTGAGAAAGTCGGAAATTTAACTCGAGTGAGTAAGTGGTTGCAAAACTTCAGCTGCAACCGTTCAATCGAAACTGTATGGAACTGGCGGAACAAAGCAGAAGCATACTATTGTTTCAAACATAATGGGCGATCTCTGCACGTCGATCCACGGAACAATATGCACACCTGACTACTCCCGCTATTAGCTTCAGATTTACTCACCACTCTGTGGATGCCAAAGGCCCGCTCAGGATTGCAAGTTCTCATCGCAATGTTTGGTTAAATAGGTGGGTTGAGTGGGACCTCGTATTGTGAAATGATTCCACCTTTTGGATGTCGCAACGGGTAAATTCAGGGGGATGTGTTCTGCTGTCAGGCCGAGTGTATGACCTCAATGTGACCTTAGCTTCACCCGGAGAAAGTACATGCCTCACCCACCCGGTTCCCTTGATGTGTAAATTCCAATTGAAACATCGTTTGTCCGGAAAATATCTGGGCGCTTCTTTTCACTTAGTGAGGGGTATATTCCCTGGTTAATTCCTGTAAACTGCTCGTGAGCTACCATCAGTGTCGCTGACACTGTTCACGTATCCAAATCAATAGGATTTCAAAGCACCAAAGATTACACCTGTATTTTTGCTTGCAGGGAATTAGTCCTTTTGGCAGCTGCATGTCTAAATATTGATGGGTCGGGTGGGTTAATCGGCTGTTGATCAGATGGCAGATTATCTGTTCGCCGAGCTTGACAATTGGCTTGCAAACATTTCGTCACCATCCGAGGAGACATCGTTAGCGCGTAGTGAAAATAGGTGCAACCTCCACGTATGTTTGCGTTTATGTAGTTTCTTAATAGTTAGTAGAATTTGCAACATGACTGGCTCTTTGAAGATTGCTTAGCACTTAATTTAATTGGTCACTTCAGGATTGATGGTGCGTTGTGATCTTCTTATCTTACGAAAGGTTGGTTCATGGAACAGCTCCTTTTCAGCAGTTCTGTTCTTCCATTCTGATTGGTTCATCCTACTTTTCTCGTGTGTTGCGTTCCAGCCGGTCTTCATGTCACTTGATTGATCGACTGCCTATTTTTGGTAGTTCCCTTCAGTTTGATCGCTACGTTTTCCGTTTCTGTTTTATTGCGGCTCTTGTCCGGTCTATGGGACACTTTTTCTCAGACGTGATTGACGAAATGACAAAGAGGAGACATGTTAGCGCGTAGTGAAAATAGGTGCAACCTCCACGTATGTTTGCGTTTATGTAGTTTCTTAATAGTTAGTAGAATTTGCAACATGACTGGCTCTTTGAAGATTGCTTAGCACTTAATTTAATTGGTCACTTCAGGATTGATGGTGCGTTGTGATCTTCTTATCTTACGAAAGGTTGGTTCATGGAACAGCTCCTTTTCAGCAGTTCTGTTCTTCCATTCTGATTGGTTCATCCTACTTTTCTCGTGTGTTGCGTTCCAGCCGGTCTTCATGTCACTTGATTGATCGGCTGCCTATTTTTGGTAGTTCCCTTCAGTTTGATCGCTACGTTTTCCGTTTCTGTTTTATTGCGGCTCTTGTCCGGTCTATGGGACACTTTTTCTCAGACGTGATTGACGAAATGACAAACTAGAATAAAGGAACAAAACCACTGAAGTGGAGTTGTTCCATGTATCAACCCCATGCATGATAAGCAGACCACGACGCAACGCCAATCTCAGAATGACCAATTAAATTAAGTGCCAGATAATCCTCAGACAGACACTTCAGACACTAGTAACTCTTACGAAACTACATGAATGCAAGTAGACTTGGGTGAATCATGCACTGCCGATGTACCGCCGCATGGTGACGAAGCGTTTGCAAGCCACTTTCCGAGCTAGGCGAATACATCAACTGCCACCTGCTCAACAGTCAATGTTGCCTTTGGCTTCTAAAAATAGCTTATCAAAGTGAAAACCAGCGAACAGATGGTCGCTTTTGCAGTTTTTGCATCAACACTGGAGTATATTTAACAACCAGACGTGCAATCGGTTTATACCCACCAACCACCTACCCGAAAAATTGATTTTCCGAGGGGATTAAGAACTAACGGCTCCCGCACATATATAGACTATCTAGGTGCCACTGGTGGGATGAACCCAGAATGAGGCTTGCGTATTGCACTATATGCATTGGAAATGTAACGAAATAATGCCGGTGGGCATCTGAACGTTTTGATCGACCGCTTGAAAATGTCAACAAGTCTAACTAATTTTGGCGGGATACTCTCATCTGAAAACTAAATTGACGTTAACGAAGGACTCAAACAGAGATCTCGTTTACGGTGTCCTTCAACTGAGTATGCTGCAAGAATACCTGCTCATTCTTCAGTTGGCACGATATTCGAGATATCGTATACTCTTGACATGGCATGCTACTTATGAGGTTGCTGAAAAGTCTTCAACAATTTGTTGCAGGTTTTGCCCTTCATTAGGTTCATCAAGTAGGTGTGGTCCTCGATTACCCATCGTCTTCTGCTTGAACACTCCTTTGTACGCAAGTGGCCAAATACAAAAAGTTGCGAATTGACTTGTTATTAAAGGAAGGCCTTCTCATTTTTGGCCCAGTGGTATATTACACCAGGAAAATATATTTTGATATCTCAAATATTGTGTGGACTAAGACATGAGACGGTCTGCATACAACACATTCAGCTGAAGAAAATCAAAACCGAATGATTTAGCCGGAATTCATTTAGGTGCCCCTTAACTACTAATTTACTTTGCAAATGGGTGTATTTCACCAACTGCGTACAGTTTGATGTTCAAGCAGGACGTAAGATTGAGAAGAACTCAGGAACTTTGCCTGTTTGACAAGCCGAAAGAACCAAATAGGTAATGGACTGTTGAGGGGCTTTCAACGACCTTATAACTAATATGTTATTTTGAAATACTTTTGTCCGCTGATACTTAGCTCCAGCTTTTGCTTTTATCCTCTTTACCATAAAACTGTTGTACTTCGAAGCTCTAGTGACAACAATGTACAACTAGCACTTACCGTGCAAACTTTGCCAGCATGACGAATTCCAGTCCTCTGTGCCCGTGGATTCATTTGCTATTTGCATGAAACCCACGTATAAGAGACCCTTGAAGAGTGAGGCAGCTTTCACTATTCACACCCCTTCTACCAAAATGAATCACATAAACCGACAGAGGTAACCGAGTAGGAAGCGCATAACAATGAAGCACAAACAAAGCAACCACCGCACAACTGGTTTACCATTCCATCTGTGACGTTGACCTTATTTCACCTAGACGAAGCCCGATAGAACGAGTTCTACTCATTCAAAACAAGTGAAAATCCGTTTGTGGTTGAACGCAAATTGCGTCGTTTGTTTGGTCGGTGGAATGACGGTGGGGTGATTTCACTGAACCGTGCCTCCACCTAACTGGTTGACTTCACCAAAAACGAAGCACTCGCAGAGTCGTCAGTGCATACGTTCATAGCCATTGTCGGATATGGCGCATGGTTCAATGCGAAGAACTTACCAAGAGGTAATGGGGTAAAGACTCGTTCTGAAAAAAGGATAATTCTCGCAATCAAGTCCCCATTCCAGGTCCTGGACAAGAAAAGACTTTCGCCAACTTGAGGCAAAACTTGAGCAATATTGCGTAGCTCAACAGTTGCGTTGAAATTCAAAAGCTACACTCATTTACTAGTCCTGACGATTTTCAAAATTCGCGTATAACTTTATCGTGGGTGTGAAATAACGCTTTCTAAGGAACACCACCCAGAAGGTTGCTGAATGCTCTTCAGTAACCTGCGGCTGACTCCCACGAATGGATAAGCGAACTTCATGAATGTCATGACTGCTTCGAGCTCTTAACCACCGGCGGAAAAGTTGTGGTCAAGTGTTGGCCCCAGCGATGAACCATACAAACATATCGGAAACTCAGAGAACACAGTTAATTTATCATGGGCAGGGTTTTCTTCGAAGGTGTTCATTTCTGCTCCAGATAGCATAGCAAACATTGACCCCGTAATGAGGCCATCTTAATGACACACACTTGGAGTTTCTGTTTACGCTGATCAAGTATCCCGATACTTAATCACATCATCAATGCCGAATTTAGTCTACTCTGGTGAAAGGACTGTAGGCTCCTCTGAATGTGCGAATTACCGGAAAACTCTATGGATCCGTCACCAGGAGTTGCCATCGCTAACTTAGACACATACAAGCATTTCGTAGGCTTTGATCCTCTGGTTTATGGCACTCTTCACCACAGCGCATCAAATATGCGCCCCGTGAAATCCTAGAACTGAAGATGAAATACACACTGGTGCCTGAAACAGATGAGGTTCCCAGCGTTTCGTGCCGAAACACTCAAATTTACTTCCCTCTCTATGCTCAAGGTGGCGATACCGTCTTGTGGAGCAGCTGGGAATCTGGATAAGCACGGTCCAGTCAGATGTGGAGGGATTCGGTGCCAGCCGATCATGCGGTATCGGTTTGTGCAATTGAACCTAATTTACAAATGAGTGCATTTTGCCATTTAAGTAAGTATATGCTCATTTCCACAGAAGATTTCATGTACGCTTGGAATTCAGAAGAGTTGATACGCTCGATGAAATGCTGTGAGAATCACCTGGACACTTCAGCCGCTTTCTACTGCAACATCATTGCATTTGGAAGGTGGATTAGTCAAACTGTGAGGAAAATAATTTTATGTTGTTCTCCCACTACATGTATTATTAACTGCATCTAGGTTAGCACAGATAATACAGCAGCGAAGCATCAGTGTTAAACACTGATGTCATGCTGTCGATGATGATGACACTCATCTTCACGCTTCCAATTCAGTAAGATGAACAATGTGCCGTAGGCACATAACAAGTCACTTCTGTGACAGAATGGGATGGTTTGGACGGCATGTCCCCCGGTGCCGTGCATAGGAGAATGTGATATTCTGTGATGGGGAGAATTTCTATCTGCGTGCTTCGGTTAAACTGATGCGCTGTTGTCATGATGCCTCATGACCTAAACAGGGTTCAATAAAAGCTCCCTCTTGAGGAGCACGCTTTGGGCCGCACAGTTAGGGTAGACGCCAATTGATGCAAAGAAGAATTGAAGTTTTGTCTTAGTGATCTACTGGAAATTAGACCAGATTTGGTCGTTGCGTATAATGAGTGGTAGATAAACCAATCTAGCGTCTATACCGTCATTCTCTTGAATACATTCGACCATTTTTGTATTTGACTCGTTTGGTGAAATTGGACATTCATTCAGCGTCACGCGCCTTGGATTGATTGCTTGTGATTTCTATGACAGGTCGTCCTTCGCTCTTCACTGCTGTAAACTGCTCTAGTTCCTTGCTGATTTCCACGCGCTTAGTCTCGCAGCTAAACCCACAAGCTCGTCAGCGGCTATTCTGAAACATACATAAATCAGTCTGAAATTCAATGTCCATATTCTCTTGTAGCAGACACAAGCGTCTCACCCCCTACTGATTTTTGAGCTTAGAAAAAGCTGTGCTTTCCAAAGCATTCTCATTTACTACTGATTGGGACGATATCGATCAAATGTTTTGGTTTTCTCCCATAATTTGGAGCAACCTTCGTAGTGTTTTTCACCTCCTTCCCCACAGTGTTTCAGAACCCACCAATGTCAAATCGAAATTGACGGTAGATTCATTGGGAGACGGTATTGGGTGACAGCGCTCAAGATTTGAATATCCTAGCTTAACTCGGCATTAAGAGAATCAAGAAATCGGTTGGACTGAGTAGTGAGTGTTATTCACACATATTGCCCATTCCGAGATCTCACTTTAGAAGACGACTATATGTAGAACGGGATGAACTCGCCTCGCCAGTGCCTGCAATTGAGTTTAAATCAAAATTGTTGATTATACAAACAAGGATGACCTCAATAATCGAACTGAATGATGTCACAGTCGCCTTAACTGGTCAGTTATGAATCCAAAAGAAGATCAGCTAGAGCGTTCCGAGCCTAGAGTATACATTCTGCCCTAAAGTATTGCAGTTTAGAGCTTTAAAATAGTGCCACAACCGTAAAATCCTAGTCTTATCAATCACTATTCGACTAACGGTCAATGTGCTGTGTTACGACGTATGTCTGGGGTGTTTTCCAAACCTCTGCGCTTCGGTGTCCGCAAGGCTAATGAACTGCGAAACTTTTGCCAACAGCTGCGGTGTGTCAGATAAATCAACAGGTTTTTTTAGTTTTCGCCTCCACACGTTCTGTGTTTAACTGTAAACCATACCCTGCCGTTCTACCTTCAGCGCGATGCAGGCTGGGCGTGGCTGGTTATGTTCGCCTCGTTTACGCTCCAGCTGTTTATTGATGGGTCAATTAGTGGTTTTGGCGTCATCTTCCTTGCCATACAACAAGACGAGGCCTTTGTTCGGGCGAATTACACCCGAACATTGCTTGCAATGCCAGGTTCCATTCAACCGGGTTTCTTCCTTTGCACCGGTACGTTAGCAACAATTTTGCTATGGTATATTTTTAACACAGCACAACACGAGCCAAAGTTACATTTTCCTAATAAAATATCTGCCTCATTTGATATAATCTTTGGTAAGGTTAGTGCTCCTAATTTGTTGATTCCAATCGCGGATTCACTGATGTTCTACTGATATTCTCACCACTTGCAGTAAGGACATCTTTATGCCTCTTTCCACTATAACTCAATCATTCCTTTGAGGCAAGTCTCTTGTCATCCTTGCTGCCGTTGATCGCGTGGTTGACAAAACCGAAATGTGTTCTATCATTCATCTAACTATTGTTTACAAGCTAAAAGAATCATATCCATGGTACATTGTATTTGAGAATCGTCATCAACAAGCCCTTCCAGTCCGTTTTCGTAGAAGTAAGACGGACGCTAGAACTCAGTCTCTGGTGGACGGCGTTACAAAACAGCGCATGTAACAGAATCGGACTGAAAAGTGCTCCTAAGCCCCTTTCATAGTATGATAAGCAGAGTGTGTCAGTTAACACGTCATATGAAGGTTTTAATAAAGGGTTGTCACAAGGGGAGCCAACTTGCCATAGTGGATAACGTGTTCGGCTGCCGTCCTTTGGAGCCAGTTTCGATCACCAATTCGGCCGTTTTGCTGCAGAGTCGATGATGGGAAATAGATAAGTGAGTGGAAACTGCATGTGAAGAGAGACAGGTAGCTAAAATAACGGTACTAGCAGCCACGGTAAAAATAAACGCTGAGCGGGAGCAGAAAAACTAGGGGCGATTGGCCGTAAAGCCAGTCGACTTTATGATAAATACGCAAAAGGTAAGGTCGAAAATAACCAGGAAAAATAGTTGATAATCATTGTTGATGGAGAATCATTGAGTTCCCCGACGCTTTTGTTCAAAACAGTGTTGTTTATCCCGTTCCAAATGGTGAAAAAGAGTAGGCAAGGCCACAGGCTGTCATCCCTAAACCTCTGAATTCGTCCTTCCTTCTGTCGATGCTTATTCGTCTGTTGAGTTCCCCCTATTTCATTCCCCTTAATTCAACTGTTGTACCATTGGCATAGATTGTATCACGCCACTTCTGTGTGGACAGAATTATGTATGTAACAGGCCTTGTCACTGCTTATAGGCGTCTTTCGATAGTGCTCTCCGCAGATCAAATTACTGCATACATGTGTGCGTGTTGTGGCGCGTTGGCTTTGATCAGGTGGCAGTTGATCTGTTCATAGAGCATGGCATTTGGCCTGCAAACGTTTTCTCACCATGCGAGAAGATATCGTCGGTGCGTGTTTGGGCGGTTAGTACCTCCAGGCCTGTTTTCATTCATATTCGTTTCTAAAGTGTGGTGATATCCGCAACGCGATTGAGCATGTCTCCTCGCATGGTGACGAAGCGTTGGCAAGTCAGTTGCCAAGCTTCGCGAACAGATCAGCTGCCAGTCAATCCACAGCCATTTAACCCAGTCAAGCTATCAATATTTGGACACTCCTAATGGTGGCGTGTAACTACGTAGGACAAGGTAGGCAAGGTTCCTTAGGGACATACCTGTCTGATATAGTATTCTTCGTCGAACTAAGGTTACGGATAATGCTGCCTTGGTAACCGCATTAATCACGCTGACCGATAACGGTTAAGTACCGAAACATATTGAATTTGTGGTTCGTACTCCCATTAGTGTTTGCAACGATGCGTGCAGAATAATCGCATGAATAAACAATATGACAGCTGTCACACTATGGTTCATAGCACAATTATCCCTGAATTATTTTACGTCTGATGGCTAAAAGGAAAACGTTTATAGGGGTACTCTCGTACACCGTACCACCGATTTCGCCCAATCGTGCACCAATTGTATGGAGTATCAAAATAACCCCTTTCGTTGAGAAGCCAGCCGGATAGAAAGTGGGTTATGTACTTGGAATAAATTGTCCATCGTGAACGATCTTAGCCACGATAAGCAAATTGGCCACCTGTCACTAGAAGTTGTCCCAGATACCTGGGGATTCCGGTGGATATGAAGAATTGGAACCAAAGTCGAAGTTTTGTTTGTGTTTGACTCCACTATGCTTCACTTCGTTGGGTGTTTTTTCGAACTCATTGAGAGACTAGATTTGGTGCCGAACGCAAGCCATTCGGTTCCTATCGTTGTCTTTCGATATCTTGAAATTTCCTGACCAGCTTGTGCATCACCCGAGTTGACTGACGGGCATAATTACTGAGATAGATGGTGTGTGGACACGTGAGGAATACAGTCGGAACACTTACGGTTGTGATACTGCTATTTTAAAGGATCTGCTGCCATTTCCTGCACTGAGCAAACGATGGCGAACGTTACCATTTTCGACACCGATGTTTGGACACTGTAAACAATTACGAATCGTAGTATTGTGGTTTGGATGTTTCATTTCACCGTCTTCAGACAAAGGAGTAATAAAACTAATCATGTTAGCTGACAGAGGTTTTGACTGTGCATTTTACTCTCGGGTGATGTGGATCAATGCGTAGAAGCCGTGTAACACTGTACAGCTGTTCCATCCTTCTTGGGAATGTTAAGCTCTCATTCCATGCATTCATGGGGAGATTCGAACCCTTGAACCTCCCATTACTTTTACAACCACAACATTCAGCTGCGGTTAACGAACTCGTAGTGATTGATTCGCGGTTGGACACAGTATGGTGCCACTACCCTTTAGTCAGGCAACCCACAGCACGTGGCCCGGCTGGCTGGTCGAGCAAAAGTTCCCAATTATGAGGTCCGTTTCCGTTGTAGTGGTACTTCTATTTTATCGCTGATTCAACCGTGTTAGATCACCAACTTTTATCAACAGGAATGCGCAAAATTTTTACGGATTCGTTGAATATACTGCTTTACAATGGACCAGTTGGAAGTTTCTACCGAATGCCCACTCTTGTGCTCATTTCAGGTGCGTTTGCCAGTCCATTTATCCAGAAATTTGGATTTCGCCTTACCGGAAGCTTTGCCAGTATAATGGTCAGCTCAGGAATTTCACTGTCCAGCATGCAAACGAACATCCATCTTTTCAGTCTCTTTTACGGTGTAGTTGCTGGTAAGTTTTAGATGTGACATATGGCAGGCATTGTTAACGGGATACAAAATGCGCATCACCTCGCCTTTGGCGCATATTCAGCTCTCGGCTTTTTTGCACGCCAAAGATTCAGTACTTATGAAGTAACTAAGCTGAACGTTCTTAACCGTCCGAAGAATTCCAATGAGGACACCGTTCAACAAAAAACATCATTTTAGCCACAGATGCGTTTCTGCACTGAATAAATGCAGTCATTGAAGTATTCGCCCATGCTGATTTCGTTGAGTTAGTCTTATCGGAACTTAATCTACAGTGACCGGATTCGACCTCTACTCCTGCTTGCGCCACTTGGAAAGTTAGTCACTGATCATCCGCCTTGCTTGCTCCAAGCTCTATTCAGCCTTCGTGAATAACGTTTCCGTTGGTAAAACAAGTCTGGAAAATGACCGATTCGATGGCAAAGATGAATATCGTGTGTTGACGGTTTTCGCATTGTTGACAATATGAAGAGATTTGGAAATTTTGTCTCGCAATTGAGGTCAAACTATGCCGAAAATCCTATAAACGCTTTACAACTGTTTCATCCTTGTGTGGAAGCATTAGCACTGCACATCTCATGAAACTAGTGAATTTCGAACCAGCGAGCTTCCGAATAGTGACTTGAACACTCAACCGTGCGGCCACGAGCGGCTGATCAGTAGTGTGCCATTCATCCTTCAATCACGGAATCCACGTCCTGTAGTCATTCGTTGGCTTGATTTTTGGGTGAAAGTTTTAGTGTTGTTTCGCTAGAAGTCTATGAGCGAACAGATTTTTCACCTACGATTTCATCTTTCTCTCGCTATGGTAATGTGTCAGAATACCAGCTACTTTTATTCCAAAGGCTAATCAATTATAAGGATAGCGAATACGACACATTAATCGTCATTAGAGGCTTCCACTCATAAACTTTCCATACCTTCCCCACCACACCACACAGGAATCGGTTTTGGCATCCTGATGGTTTGCGCCATTGTTTCTGTCAATTTCTACTTTGAGCGCTTCCGTGGAATATCCTCTGGAGTAGCCATGGCTGGCGCGGGTGTGGGCTACTTGGCGGTGCCGCTTTTATTCAGCAAACTGGTGGAGCGCTTAGGATGGCGCAATGCCCTTCTCAGCTACTCGGTTTCCATATTCCCTGTGATGTTGCTATCCGTTCTCACCTTCCGTCCTTTCATCTTGGCTTCGAATGAAAGTGACGGTGAGGAAGAAATTCAGTTCATAGAAAATGGGGACCTATTGCCCGTAAATGAAACAACAGCCCTGCCAGAGCTTGCGGCGAATGAAGGCACACAACCACAACATTCCATTATCTTGGGAAGTACTGAACTACCGAATCTCAGTGAACTAGTGAGTTGCTTTATAATCGATAGGGTAACTTTTGTATGACTACCTTACTATCCATCTAACCAATCCCAGACTGTCCCACTGTGAAAGTAAATATCTTTTTAGCCTCTTTTTAGCTAGTTCTGTATTTATTGATCAAACTGTCGTCTTTCTGTAGAAATTTTTTCTGTCTTGCAATCACTCTACTCGCTTTAGCCACATGATATGTGTGTCCACTCCGGCACGACTTGCCTCCCACCTGTGGATGGATGCATGCTCTGACGCTTCAAAGTATACCAAAAATCTCCAACTCAACAATTTACGCTCAAGCCTCTTGGATATCTGGACGATATCAAATTCTAAGCCACTGCGGAAATCACAAACGACCTTACTGATGGCACTGACAGGTATCAACTGTTATTCAATTAGGTAATGGTGTGTCGAATCACTTCCGAACTTCTGGTGCATAAGCGTGCATGCGCCCTCGATAGTTCAATCGATAGAGCACGTGTCTGACAAGCTGGAAGTCGACGGTTAATGTCCGTCCTTTGGGATGCCTTCTGCTTTATGCTACATATATGTGAACTTCTCACTCCAACGTTATAATGCCATTGAAAGTACAAGACGCGGACGAAAATAACAACTAAACTAAATAACACTAGACCCGTTCGGTTGCAAATTAAGGCTGGTGACGCCATCAAGCTTACATTTAACAGGGGCTTCCCTAATAGATAAGCAGCAGACTGTAACTGAACTGGAGCGGATTTTCAACACGCCATAGTAAATATGAGCACCGACCATTTCATACGGGCTGTGACAATTGTAATGACATGGATAGAGTAATTCCAACTCAATCCGTCCCATCCAAATGATAAAATCACGGGTTCTTAGTGAAAGGGTCTATCGAGCGTGTGAGATGTTTTTGTATGGCTGGTCCACCGTCAGAATCACTTTTACACACATTCCCGCCACTGAACGGAAGAACCACCAACTACCTTCACCAGTAAACAGCAGTCATTCTTAGCAAACTGGTTTCAATCAATGAAACACCAAGGCGCTATCTACAGTACTTGAAAATGAGGTGCCGTAATGTCTGGGAAACACTATCATTCATAGTGGCATACGTCGCATGGTTACATAGATTTGGAATTTCAGCAATTACTTCCTACGTCAACAAGAAAATACGCTGGCCTGTTGCTTCGTTCTCTTGGTTCCTCTAGAACACCACCTGATAATTTGGCTCTATTTTTCTTAGGCTTTCCTTGAACATCGCATGATTTTCAAGTCGAATCGCATCTCTAGTCTCATATCCTACCAAGGAACTCTCTTCTTCGCCACAGGACTTCGATCTGAATTGCGGTTTAAGTTAACAAGTGAGATTGTCGACCACCTTTCGCATCCCTCCCGGTTCCCTCACATCCGCTTATTTCTTCTATGGTATTTAGAATTTTGGAATATTCGATACCTACGTACTATGGTAGGTAAAATTCCTCCGTTCGATCTCAAAGATCTTACTTGCGGTAGATAAGAATCTGATGAATACGAAAGCATCCATGGTTTCTACGTTTTCCATAAAACCACCATCCTCAACACTTATAGGGATATTTGTTGCTTACCGGCAAGTATTTCACGCTTCTTTTGCGCCTATCCCTTGTGAACGCACGTTGGTCACCACTTCCGCATGATATATTGATCCTGTGATGTACTTGCTCGTCATACCCACACAACTGAGTAAGAGTGACAGTTGGGCCTGTCCATCTGTTCCTACAGGTGGAACAACTGGTTTTTGTAGGTTTTGTGCCACCCATAAAGGCAAACGGTTGCATGCAATAAATCTTGTGAAAACTTGAAGACACGCTGGTTTACCAGAAACAATAGATAGCAACACTACTGAGCCTCCATGTATATGCCTAATGGCAGTTTATGCCGTTCTTCATGCATTCTTCAAGTCCTTTCATAGGAGAATTACATCGATGTATCAAACAGTCGGAATATTTGCCCACCGCAAGTACATCGTAAGATCTTCATCTTATGACCTCTTAGAGGCAAGGATGATCCTCGGTCTCAGGTTACGGAAATAATAATAAATAAGCATTCGGGGTTGTACCCTCAGTTTGGCTGTGAATCAGGATAATAAAAAAATTTCCTCCTAAAATCCCGTTGTTTCCCTACGGTGAATCGTGACACATCAGTCTCAGTACAGTGAGTCTACACATAGTTAGAAGCTGATACTGTATCATTCGAAGTTCGTTGCGTCCACCCCCTTAGTACACACAGAAGAGAAATCACAGGATATTATCATCCCGTTTTCCATCACCACTCTCAAGAAAAAATGTTCTTGGGTTGGCTTTAAGGTTGGAATGACAGGCGTTTAAAAGCTAAAGGCAACATTGCCAAATCGTGACCAAGCCACACAACTGCGTGCACGTTGCCGCAGACCCTCGAGCATGGGCAGAAGCAGCAAGTGACATTCGTGAAGCTAGCCTATTCCTTCGAAGGGTTCAACCGGAGCAAACTAGTCACTACCGAATGGATTTGCTTCAACACCATTTCTGCGCACAGTACGAAGAAGCAATATATCTAATTGTGTCGTCCCAGTAACCTGGCCCTGTTTCTGACCTATATATGTTCACTCAACTTCGCTATTAACTCAGCCCTGTGCATTATACGGTCAAGGGCTCTTTCCAAATTTTTCGATAAAGGAGAACAAAGTATTCTCTTTATTTATTATTCAGTACCCTATACGCGTGGTTTCAAGATGAATTGCGCTTTTCCCGACCTAAAGTTATCCACTCTTGGAAAGACAATACTTCATTAGGTAATACTGGTTCTCTAGCTTACTGGTCCGACTTTTGGTCTACACCCCAAAAGTTCGCTTAATCTAAATCCGGTCATCAGTTTAACTCTGTTACTCCTGGCCTTTAGGTTCTAGTGTACCTTTGCTGTGTCGCCTGTGAGTGCCTTCACGTCAATCTTTACACACTCCTGTCAGCGAACACCTCAGCAACAACTCTCCCCTAAAGGGCAAAAATCAGTCAGTGAAGCGTCCCTTCCCCTGACTGGCACAGCTCTCAGCTTGCAACCGTCACTGATAACCTCCGCACCAATCAGTGTGCAACAGTCGGATAACCGTCCGACCCACACGTATGCCAACAACGCGTCTTTGCACGTGATTACGGCGAAAACAGCAACGCCGATGGGAAGTCGTTGCCCAAGCGATAGCGGTCGATCAAAGTCGATTCGCGAAGAAACCAGCGAACCGGAACGAGCCAGTACCAACTTTGCCAACCTCATCAGACAGTACCTTCTTCGACACCGTGACCCTACTCTGAACCAACAAGGTAGGACTCGCTTAGACTGGTAACACCCGATGTGAATGAAATGTTGATTAACGAATGGAAATGGTAGTATGCGTATGAAAAAGACGAAGTTGATACACCGCAGTGTTGGTATAAAATGGAAAAACTCTCAACCTTGTTTATATCAGTTTATTAACATGCTGTGCTCAAAAAGTTAGATGGAACCGACGCTGCTACATCACTCACCCTAGCCTAGTAGGACGTCGAAGTGGTATAGTTGACCCTATCAGTTGATAGACGAAATGCACATTGTGTAGAGAGTAAAACTGATTGAATCAACCACTACATATTCTTTAGCCGGCGTCGAATTCGTACAAATTATCCGAGTGAATGAGAAGAGTAAATAGAACGTAGCTCATGATTATGAAAGCCATAGGATCAAGACGCAAAGTGCGTTTTTGATACAATTTTACCATTGCTCGAGCAAAGTACTGGTTAGTTGTTCTCAGTGCTGTTTGTTCCATAATTTTGCAGACCACAGACTGTCTTTGTTGCTAGCAGGCTGCTCATTTAGCACGACGTTTCAGCGTTTGTTGGACCACCGTTGTTATTTCATCCACCTCGACCGAGGTGACACGTAGAAGTTTGTTAAATGTGTTCATTTTTCCTGAAATCATAATGGCTTCGGTTGATAATGAATAACCAATTTTTACCGTCTCGTGCACATCTTTTTTCCACTGTTGCCTTACCGGATCATTCTATTGAGCAAAGTCACAATTATTTAAGGCATTGAGTTTTTTCTCGTGTTCATTTCGCGTATACCCACAAAGCACGACTTCTGTCGGCGCACAAACAACGTGTTCTACCAAGGCGCGAGTGTTCAATTGTTCAACTGCCAACACATGCGTATCGTAGCCATCCACTCATATTCACGCAGACCTTCTGGCTTGCCTAGTGGCAACCAAACCGTGGCGAAGGGCGTTTGACAGAATGAAGGAATCCGCACTGGAAATGCATCGGTTTCCTAAATCCTGGTCTGTGGAATTGGTTTTCACATTACTGTCGTTTAAACCGTCCCCCTCCTGTCCTAGTTCAGTTATTCCGGCTAGTCAACAACGGGGCGACGAAGCACTGGACTCTAGTTCCATCCCCATTAGAGAACACCAGCAGTGCACATCCTTGGCCGTCCTAGAAGTTAAACCCCAGGCATCCGGCATGCGGTGTGAGCATGTTACACTACGTCAACACGTTATCACGTCAACGGGTGAACGTGTTCGCGCATGAGCAATGCGATTGGTCCGCTCTACTCGAGCACTGTGTTTGCCCGCTTTGGTGTAGATCAACCAGAATCATTGCCACAGTACAAGACAGCTGTCCAAATTAGAGCGATTCGAATAAAAAATCACATTCACCAGTTTGATCATTGGGAAATGTCGTTGTCCAGCGGTCACGCTGGTTATACGGATAGCTAGGACAGATTTCGGCGTCGAAGTCAGACGTTAGCTTATGGGAAACAGACATGAAAGCTGTGTGATCACAGCTGCTCCATCCACTAACGAAATCGATCATTTCTCTTGTGGTGAAACGGCCGATGTAAGCCTAGTAGTTGGCCCATGCCGCTTGCTACATGTGACGGCCCCGGCGGCTAGTTACCTAAATGGGCGAGGTGATTATTACGCTAGGGACACACCAGTTTCACTACTTAACTGAGCAATTGGCTTAGTCCTTTGTCCACCGCTGGATTCATGTATTCACCCATAGGCGTTTTGTGGTGCTTGTTAGAACAGACTGTTCGACTCCAACTAATCCAATGGCATGTGCCAAGTTCTGTCCGTCCCGGTTATCTGACGTCATTGGACAAGCGACACCTAAACACAATCACAATAGCTACAGCTTTGTTTATTGATGCGGCTCTTATAAATCAACGGAAATTGTGTCGATTAGGGAGGGCGACAAATCGAATCAGCGGTTCATGAAGAAACTCGAGCCAGTGTACCCACGTTTCGCGTATGAACTGAACTGATGCATTATCTTATTGTTGAGAATGCCTGTGGGTGTATTGTATGAAACTCTCCGACGGTTTTGTGGCTCTTTCGAGAAAGAAATGACTGACACGTACTGCCAATGCGGTTAGCGGAAGACTGGTCAGTATACTGTCATACATGTTTTGATTGGTGCAAAATGCGTGTGTTTTGGCAATTGTGTCCCCCATTAGACCGATACGAACGCTTTCTTAATACCGCCCGATAACATACAACCTAGCCATATCTAGTTTGATATTTGGCTCTCCTGTGGGACACTTCTGTCACCGAACTGTTCTGCTACATGGTCTATTCGCGTCTGACTAGGATGAATAGGTGGGTAGACCAAAATACAACACCCATACAAACGCTCAAGGTTTCGGTGGATGTCTGAACACTTTCGTCAGTTTCGGGTCTACACGCGGATCTTTTTATCCAGATTTTGTACTGTCCACTGCACTCCTTGACGTACACTACCACAATAGTTTACTTTCTACAGAATGGATTTGCCTATCGCGTGCTGCAGCTTGCACTATTTTCCATATCCCATTTTTTCATGGGCACTTTTTAGGAAACCTACGTCTCAAATGGACCGTACAGGGTAAAAGCTCGACGCTGATATACAATTAGTACACCGGGGGCGTACGTGTCATGGCCAACAGGTCAAAGTGTCAAAACTTGGTTTATTGGACAGAACTTACACAAAGTTTACCCCGCTCATATGATTGTTCCATATGCATCCTTGGCTTAGTTCATTCACACACCCAATATGGTTTTCACAGTCATCCTCCTAACCCCTAGATATGCCATAGACCACTAAATACGTGGGGGGGGGGGAACATATGCAGGGATTTAGTGAGCTAAATTTGACGCGGGACTAGTAAAGATGCCTTATTTGTGTGCATAATAAAACATGCAGTAAGGTTACCGCTCACCTGTCAACATAAGTGACTTGAGTTAAGACGATACAATTAATCTGGAATGTGATGCTGTATAGTGAAGACGCTAGTGATCGCTTTGATTTGTGTTGCACAGCAAAACAAGATCCATAACTTCAGACGTCCAATCAGATGGTTGGATGATTTGTGAGTACCCTGGTGAAGTGCGACTGAAATCTCTTTTATAGGTTGCGAAAACAGGTATTGGTCATTGCTGGCGTGTTCGTGAACGATACTATGCATTCGTTTTCTTCCGTGTATACGAAGTATACGTAGTACTGCTTTTTACGCACTGTTGATATTGTATTCCAGTTTACATTGTATGCGTGATAATCTGATAAGTCACCTTGTTTTGACACAAAAATCCATAAAAACAATTCATTGTGTTTGGTAGATGCTGCCTTATAACCGAGGAAGCTATTACCCAATGGTTCACTCGCCTTTTTTTCGAATAGTGACGAAACGTTTGCAGGCCAGTTGTCAAGCTCAGCGAACGGACCACAATCATGGTTTTATTTCCTACTACCATGCCACTATATCTGTGTGGCGGGAGCGCACCTGTGTCCCAACTCCTGGAAGCTCTCAGCAGAGCTGTGGTCTAGAGTGGGCACCACAGTATGCTGTTCTCCATTCTCCAAAATAGCGCACAAAGGGTACATTCTTATTTTAAAGTCGTAAATAACAAATCGATTGGCCCTCCCGTTCAAGCGGCTACTGAATGCCTGAAAGTCAACCGCCGTGATGGGAATTTCAAGTTCAGGAACTCTTATGTGAAATGATAGGTCATGCGTGGCGGGGTTTCTGGGTGGTATTTGTGTTTGCATTGTCCTCAGGAGATGCAGCCCACGAAGTCTGCCGTCTGGGTTTGAGTGCTAGTAGCTCATTCCAGGAGCTGCATTCCGCATTGTGAAAGGCCCCACGACAATCTTTGATTCAGTTTCACTTTGTCGATGGATCACACCTAAAAATAACAAGTTGGATTTGTGTACTGAAAGCAGTTGGGGTGGTTTTAGCAAACTGGTTGCTTTGTTTCCTCTTGCTCCATAATGCGGGTTTGAACAGGTGTGTCGTTTACGAAGTCAAGTTTTAAGGTGCTGCTACCCATTGATTTCGTTTGCAGATTTGGACAACACTCACAACGATAATTTGGACGACGAATTCGGATCCACTATTGGGTCTCGGCTTTGGAAATCAACACAGGCCTTTAAACGACGCCGTCAAAGTTCCAAATCTCAACAAGCACCATTTTTAGTTAATACAAGAGTCATCGGATCGGGTGATCTGCAGCTCACCTATCGCCTCCATAGACGCGCACGGAACAAACGCAGCATCATACTGGATCCGTTTGAGCAAATGGATATATTTTTCTCAGCTAATCTATCGAGTCTTGGATATAAGGATGCCTATGTGCTTCGACGGTCATCGGAACAACGGAGCCGCCTGTCGCATTTCCAGATGCAGGAAGCTATCCACACGAGACCACTGCATGAAAGCGCTTACAGCATCACTCGGTCTGGAGCTCAGTTGGACAACAGCCAACAACCCATACATACCAGCCATGTCAGCTTTGCCAAGCTCACGCCAACAAATAAACGATCGTTTATCGCAAGCTTATCCTCAATCAAAGAACCATCAAAGCCCAGCTTGTTGCATGGTGAACAAGAAAAAGTAGAACGAAACGAGTACCTGGGTGAGGATCCAGAAACATCAGTTCATCCAACGCCCTTGGTTCAACGATTTCGTCAAAGATTAGTCGCATTGTTCGATTTACGATTGTTTACCGACTCTTCTTTCCTGTGCCTTCTAGCCGTAGGTGTGTTCAATCAGCTGGCCTACTTCATTCCATTCGTCTATCTGGTCGATTTTGCAGTTAGCAAGGGGCATGAGCGCAGCCAGGCCATTCTCCTAATTGTGATACTTGGTGAGTTTATTTCGTGCAGCACCCTACGATTGGTATTTTCTACTGTGTCCTGAGATGTCAGAAGGACGTACGCAGTATTTGTGACGAAGCTGAGTAAATTTCTATCCGCGTCTCAGCACTCTTTTTGCACGGGGCCCTATTCTATGGCAAAGTTTTATTACCAATGGGAAGTTATGGAAACTTGCTTCCATTACAGCGCGTATCTGAATTTAAGGCCTAGAATAGGGGTGGGATAGAAGAGAACTTCATTCGCAACGAATTCGAAGAGAATACAATTAAGTTTGTTATTCTTATTTGGATAAAACTGTGAAGCATAAAGGCATCTGATCAGCACGTTTCGTCCGTCACCCGAAATACGCCACCCTCAATGAGTAAGGCAATGTTGTTTTTCTCCGTAAACTGTCACTGTCGTTTACGAAACCGTTGCCGACAACATATTGAAACCAATGCACCTTCCAAAATATTTAAACCGTCCCCCCAGCCCGAACTCTTCCACCCTGGATTGCAACAAGCTTGTGCATTTTCTGCATATTCAAAATCATTACCTTCCACTACTTAGGCGCGAAATGCACGTCAAAAGATTGAATGTCCTTGGTCAGTCCATCCAAGTTCTTTTCCTGTTATATCTGCTGATTCGCCGGTCTGTGGTATCTGCTGTTGACCCTCTCCAGTGCCTAGTGTCGGAGAGAAAAAGGTTCACGGAAGGGAACACAATAGCTATATTCCAACAAAGTGGTTGCGAGAGCGTGAGTGCGTGCAAGTGCGAAAAGTACAACGGCCTCAAGCTTTTTATTGGAAGGACACTGTCTGAACTTGGTCCAATGCTGACGCACACGGTCTGGCTGCGACATGCTGCATATTGCGGGGGCGTTGTCTGACCTTGATCAACGCTGACTCGCGCTGTCTGGGTTTGATACAAGGCTGTGACGCGCTGCATATTGAGGGGGCGTTGTCTATCTGGTTAACATCTAGCGGACCTGAGAGTCTCGGTAGATTTCGGGCATTCAGTGGTTACTTTCAGGAAGCTGGCCTTCCTGACCTCCCCCCTTCTGAAAATAAGATTTTCGACGCGGATCAAGTTGTAAAGGTTCCACCCTTTTTCTGGTGCGACCGGTACGGCGTCTTGGTTGCAGTAAAGGATCTGTCTTGAGTGGTACATGCGTAGCAAGGAGCGAAATACCGATCGGAAGGTGCGTAATTCGATCCCAAATTCAGTATCCCGACTGCTCCTGTCTAGTAGGTTTGGGCAACCTGGCAATTATTCCTTCAGCTAGCACGGTAGCTAGGCGCCGACAGGGTGTTACTGCTGAGCACTTGTTGAAATTGTAATCTTGAATGTGGTCTATTAGTCCAGTGGTGTATATAATACGTGTGACGTTATCAGAACGGTCCTTTTATTCCCTATTCAAGTAAAACCACTCTGTCTTATTTACCTTTCCATTCTCGTCTGCCAACCAGGTTCATTTCACACGGCCGGACGGATTGTCGCTGGATGTGCCGCAAATCTGGTCTGGATGGATACAGTCTATTTGAGCGGGATCGGTACACTTACTGGAGGTATCTGCAACATCGTTTTGCCCTTGATCTTCCCATCAAGTTTTATGTGGTATTCTATCTACGCCGCATTGTTTGGTGTTGCCTGTGGTAAGTTGACCAGACACTGCTCGTAAAGCTGTTGGTGTTCCCCAATAAACACACCTAATCCGCTACTTTGCAAGCACCCTATACTAGCGGGTGAATCTGTTTTATGATATGAATTTCGCTGATAACCTGTACTCTAGAGTGCTCCCCGTTCTGTTTTGAACGTGCATCCTTGTAGCTTTACGTCTTGACTTTGATATAAGTGTCATTCCATCGTTTTATTTATGCCCGCACACACACGCTTACTTGGTTTCAAGCTCTTTTCGAACCCTCAACGCACCCTTAAATGCTCTCCCTATTCCCTCATTTGTTGCAAGCCTTCCCGATTCCAATGATCCACCTACTATTAGTACGGTTCCTCGGATTGGAACGGCTGACTGCGAGCTACAGCAACTTGAATCTGGCCAAGGGAATCGCGTCCGTAGTTGGGCCGCTTGTAGCCGGTGAGTAGACTTTATTGGTAATATTCATTACATTATTGAGCAATGACAAAACCGTATTGTACCACAGTCTACAAGAATTCTTTGTGGCAGTTCTGGAATCAGCTACTACCTACTACCTATTTCATTTCATCCATTTCCTGTTAGAGGATGGGGTCACTTCTTAGAAGTCTCCGGTTATAGATGTTTACGCAAGACGATCGATGAAAAGACTTTCAATCCAGCTTTTGTCCTCATGGTGTGGGCTGAAAATTTTTTTCTATTGCAGTTAACATTGTCGAAATCACGGGTGAAACTGCTCATTACTTTTTCGTGGCTGGGGTTTGCTTCACACTGTCCGCACTCGCTCACTTAGGACTTTGTCGATTTCCCTGCTCAAAGCCTGTGGATGAGCTGGAGGACGATTTTCGGGCTGACTGCTGCATGTGTCTAACCGAACGTCAACAAGAACCGCAAGACTATTTAGAAGAGGATGAAGAATTACACGCAGATCTACCCTTGAACTACCATTAGTCGGATC
>NW_008751908.1:299122-307896 GCF_000715545.1 Opisthorchis viverrini
CAACGCTGACTCGCGCTGTCTGGGTTTGATACAAGGCTGTGACGCGCTGCATATTGAGGGGGCGTTGTCTATCTGGTTAACATCTAGCGGACCTGAGAGTCTCGGTAGATTTCGGGCATTCAGTGGTTGCTTCTAGGAAGCTGACCTTCCTGATATTTCCTTTATAGTCCTCGTGGAAGGTTAGGACAGTGTCGTCAGTATGTTGTCTTCAAATCCATCGAATGTGTCACATCTACCCGCTGTCTCCCGCTCCGAAGCCTTAGTGTCAGCAAAAGTCTTGCCTACAAGCGAGTGCAACGGTTACAAGGGATCTCACGCTAGTTGAATTGCATTTTTCATCGATCCAGGCTGTTGCTAAATTGTTCAATTGATTCACTGGCCTGGATGTTTGCTGGTTTCCCTATTAGGATTTTCGTGGAGTTTGAGGGTTTCAGTTGGTTTCAGGCATTCTGGGATTATTTTCAGGAATCTGACCTTCTTGACAGAATCCCACTGATTATTCTTGATCGAAGCTCAAGGCAACTGACTGGTTAAGGAGCGAAATTACCGATCGGAAGGTGCGTAATTCGATCCCAAATTCAGTATCCCGACTGCTCCTGTCTAGTAGGTTTGGGCAACCTGGCAGTGATTCCTTCAGCTAGCACGGTAGCTAGGCGCCGACAGGGTGTTACTGCTGAACACTTGTTGAAATTGTAATCTTGAATGTGGTCTATTAGTCCAGTGGTGTATATAATACGTGTGACGTTATCAGAACGGTCCTTTTATTCCCTATTCAAGTAAAACCACTCTGTCTTATTTACCTTTCCATTCTCGTCTGCCAACCAGGTTCATTTCACACGGCCGGACGGATTGTCGCTGGATGTGCCGCAAATCTGGTCTGGATGGATACAGTCTATTTGAGCGGGATCGGTACACTTACTGGAGGTATCTGCAACATCGTTTTGCCCTTGATCTTCCCATCAAGTTTTATGTGGTATTCTATCTACGCCGCATTGTTTGGTGTTGCCTGTGGTAAGTTGACCAGACACTGCTCGTAAAGCTGTTGGTGTTCCCCAATAAACACACCTAATCCGCTACTTTGCAAGCACCCTATACTAGCGGGTGAATCTGTTTTATGATATGAATTTCGCTGATAACCTGTACTCTAGAGTGCTCCCCGTTCTGTTTTGAACGTGCATCCTTGTAGCTTTACGTCTTGACTTTGATATAAGTGTCATTCCATCGTTTTATTTATGCCCGCACACACACGCTTACTTGGTTTCAAGCTCTTTTCGAACCCTCAACGCACCCTTAAATGCTCTCCCTATTCCCTCATTTGTTGCAAGCCTTCCCGATTCCAATGATCCACCTACTATTAGTACGGTTCCTCGGATTGGAACGGCTGACTGCGAGCTACAGCAACTTGAATCTGGCCAAGGGAATCGCGTCCGTAGTTGGGCCGCTTGTAGCCGGTGAGTAGACTTTATTGGTAATATTCATTACATTATTGAGCAATGACAAAACCGTATTGTACCACAGTCTACAAGAATTCTTTGTGGCAGTTCTGGAATCAGCTACTACCTACTACCTATTTCATTTCATCCATTTCCTGTTAGAGGATGGGGTCACTTCTTAGAAGTCTCCGGTTATAGATGTTTACGCAAGACGATCGATGAAAAGACTTTCAATCCAGCTTTTGTCCTCATGGTGTGGGCTGAAAATTTTTTTCTATTGCAGTTAACATTGTCGAAACCACGGGTGAAACTGCTCATTACTTTTTCGTGGCTGGGGTTTGCTTCACACTGTCCGCACTCGCTCACTTAGGACTTTGTCGATTTCCCTGCTCAAAGCCTGTGGATGAGCTGGAGGACGATTTTCGGGCTGACTGCTGCATGTGTCTAACCGAACGTCAACAAGAACCGCAAGACTATTTAGAAGAGGATGAAGAATTGCACGCAGATCTACCCTTGAACTACCATTAGTCGGATCAGACTACTCAGGAAATGATTCCACCCTCGGACCCACTCAACTTCTGTTGCCATGTTGTTGGCCCCGGACCTCCAAGTGTGCTTAACCCACCCATCATTGCCTTCAGTCCGATTCCTTCTAGCGTTCCTATTTATTTCAACCCTTCTGCAAGATGCTCAGTTCCGCTTTTGCTATTCACATCCTTCGTTTTGCTAGGCCCTCTTGCACGTAAAAGCCAGATCTTGATTTTTGAACATTTTACCACAAGTTGAGTGCTGCTCTGGGTTGAGTAACGCTTCAATCCGGAAAAAGTTGTGGTTTTGTTGTATTTAACTAGCACGTTTTTGAACAGGCATCTTTTTTAGGGTTTACTTTTCCGAGTGAAGTGATGCGACTTGGAGTTGACTAATTCGCAGTCAGTCGCACTTTGGCTACAGCTTACACCCTTAACCGGTAGGTGGTCTGTTTCAGCTTCGATCTTGGGCTGGTTGTCTGAGCCAATCTAGAAATGCTCATTCAATTGACGTAGAAGTCACCATATTTTCAGGTTACCAGGATTATCGTACAACGCACTTAGGCAAACAATCCATGAATACTTTTGTAATATTATCGTTCGAGTTTCCAGGACTGAACCAACTCCGGTGTCATTCAACACACCGGGTGTATTTGCCAATAACTTTATCAATTCAGGGCGTTCTGGATATCGTCGTAGATGAACGTATCGACCGCTGCCCCAGTGAAATTCACTCATTCAGTTCCCTCAGACTGTATCTGTTGAGTAAACCGTTTTTTAAGTAATTGTAGGCATTCCACTTGGCTTCACTGACCTGTAACCATGAGAAGAGGGTAAACAACACAAATTCCAGTATGTTTCTAGTTAGCAAAATCATGTTTATAGGGTTTTACGCAGTTCAGTAGGGGAAAATTTGCGAGATTCGACCTGCATATGATAAGCTATCCACTCCACTGTCTACCTGGCGAGTGAGTTTTGGAAATCTCTATCCTAGCTCCTTTCAATGACATTTAGTTGGTCAATCGATATCTCGCTCAGCCTAGCTTGACTGGGCTTTCCAGAATGTATTTCAACGCTCGAATACCAATGTACTAGTCAAGTCAAATCGCGAGAAGATGTGCACCCTGAGGGTGAGTTTCCGACAACGCTTGCTTGATGATGCCTTCCTTTATTTCCATTCCTTCGCTCGTTTTCGGCAACTGGGAAAATTCGTCGTTAAAATGACCAGTACTGAAGTGCTGGGTTAATATAACGGTGGTACACAGCCGCACACAAAGATGACGGTCTAACGTCCGGCATTCACTGATGGTAAATGTAACATACTGAACGGATTGGGCGATTGGAGACAGGTAACAAACCAGAATGTCATCAACATACTAAACTGTACGCAATAAATTCTCCAAACGTCCAATTCCACTTTTAATAACGTAAACTAAAAAGCTTACGTGGTCGTGGCGTTCAGCTAGCGCAGAATCTAGAGCAAAGTATGATCAGTGACGCAGTAGCATTCAAAAACACGGGCGTACTGTCCGTGGGGGAAATGATACAACTGGAGTTTGCACACCGTGCCCATTTCCCGTTGCACTTATTACTGCTTCCTAGAATGGAAAAAGTTTCAAGGTGGCCCGCGGAATTATTATTCCTATATCTTTGTGCCAGAAATCGAATTATTTGTGTACCGATACCATCCTACGTAACTCATAGTTAGGTAGGAAGGACGGGGGGATTTCCAGAGCAAAACAGAACACACTTGAAAATGATTTTAATTTTTGACTCTTTAACGTCACTTTCTTATGTTGATGGAGTTAACCATTTAATTTGGTTCGCTTTTGCGTAACATCGCTCCACACAGCTGAAGATTCCTTTCCCTATCATTGATCTTCTTTTCTGGGAACAGCGAATAACCGCAAAAGTATAGGCGTGATCACAAAAAGTTCGTAGTTGTGAAAGTCGTTACGAGTTTCCTGGTTTTACGCTTCCTCGGTAAACACGCAGGCGATCGATAATGGTTCAAGGTCACCGAACTCTGATACATATTTTGGTGTAGGTGCAACAATGTAAATTTATCTTGAAGGAGGATGACCAGTGTATTATCCACCCCGTCCGTACTCGGGTGCTCTGCCAAGCTAGACGCACAACAGCACCAATGCCCTAGCTTCTATGAGGCCATGCAAATTAAGTGTCACGCTTCCGATGGCTGACATTTTGGCACATTGGTGGATCAGCAGGGTCTCATTTTTGTATCGACTGAATGAGAGCCTTAAACCGTGATGAATTCCATTAAACGGTAAATACACAGGGTGTGAAGCAACTGAAATAATGATAAGTCGCCAACCACATGAATCCCGACACGGTTTGGGAACTAGTATCCTGGATATAGTGGAGAGGTTACAAAAGTAGTACCCGTCCCAGTAGATAGGACTGTTGAAGGGATTTGAAAAAGATGTCCATCACTCGGGTTTTAGGTTCAGAATTTCACGCTCTTTATAAACTATTTCAGTCGAGATTCTGGTGCACCCTGGAGCGTAAAACGCTCCAGGCTTGTGATGACGTTAACGACGGCATTCACGTGTCGCCACTGGAGTGACTAGCTAACGGACAAACCCACATAGCAACTCGATGAACCACCACATGTCAATGTGTTTAATGGATAGCATATCATGTCAGGTGAAGTGCGTGCAATTTGAAATTGAATACTGTTTATCCCTTAGTTGTGTCATTCAGACATCAGAGACGAAGGGCTTTATTAAAGTGGACGACGAAATCGTCGTCTCGGAAGTAAAACATACTACTCAGGAATTTTTTCGCAAAAACAAGCTATCTATGTAGCTAGGTTTCTGACCCTACGGAGTTGACATTCCGCCATCTCACGGTATTAAGCAAGGTATCCCGTACATGATGCGTTATGTTAAATACCCCTGAATGTTTATTCCTTAGGTCCTACTTTGTGCATCACGTTGTGACTAATCGAGGCAGTACATTGGTTTTGGTTGTCTGGAAGAATGTGGCATCGTTCTCCGATGTTGGGCTCAATTTTCATGTTTTGTGGGCAATGATGTGGACGCTGATCGTCTGGTGAAAGACTAGAATGTTCGATTACTTCAGATGGGTGACCGCGTGTTGGGGATATAGACTGAGTTTGACCAAAGTTGCATGGTGAACCGAATAGGTTTATGGAGAAATCCATAATTCTCATCACTCTATTTTGAACCGTGCTCCCTCGCCTAATTTCACTGATTCTCGTCTGAGTTTGTGCCCCTTAATCGTCTGCATAAGTTTCCTAAATTCGCTTAATTGATGTTATAACAGGAAAATCTCACTTGCAATAACTTACAAGGTGTGAATGCAGACCATCTTCTAGTCTTCAGCCCAGTAGCGCCAAAAGACGATCCACAGAAGCGCCAGAATGCACACGCAGATAGTTTTGGGACATTCTGAACGAACACAGAATGGACAGACGTGATAAGCTGTAGAAAACACTTTAGACACCAATTCATCGACGAGTTTGTTGTTCGTCCTAGTTTTCAGTTTCGTTGGAGCACCGTTAACGTGTCGTAACTAAAGTTGGTACTGCGTCTACCTGCTCTGTTGGATTGCGTAAACTGGGACAGTCAAAAAGCATGCAACAGTTTGGCGCATCTAACTACTCCATCAAGAGTAATGGCTATCACCAAACTCCACATGATTACTCAACTAAAAATAAAGCTGTCCACAGATTTGACCGCCCCCCTCTCAACCACTCAAACAGTCTCTTAGGTTTGAACACACATAGGGTACCGGTCAGTCAGTTTCTTTTGTCCCTTAGTGATTCGGTTTACGTGATTATGGCGGTCATTTACAGCGGTGGAAATGTCAGGTTGTGGAAAACTGCTCTCAAGTTTGTTTTCCTCACCAACAGGCTACCCAAACACAGCACGCAGTCCCGTTGGTACGGTGTGGACAGTCGCAGAACTAAGCATTCCTGGTTTCCAAGTTTCTGGCTGATAATCAGAATAGTCGTTCTGACTATTTTAGCAAGTATTCTCATTTGCACGTGAATATGGTTTTGACAACAGACATGAGACAGCCTGGTACAGCACATTCGTTTGTGGCGGGCCATCACACACGATAGATTTAGCTGAATTCAGTTGAATTGCATGTGAAAACCAGGTTCATGTGCAAATAAAAGTACTTGCCGAAATCTGTCTAAGTTGGATTCAGGTAAAACATAGGGTTGGTGGGAAATCAGAGACTGCGCTTACCTGATGAGCCTCAAGAAGAGTGAAACCGCTCGGGGGCCGTCGAAAGGCTTTCAATGACGTTGTGAGTAATGTCTTTCGTCCAAACACATTTTCTTTACACAACATTTTCCCCGGTTTTTTTAATGGTCTCTTCGTCAGCCCGCTACTGTTTTTGCCCTACTTGAATGCTGTCGAGCAGTCGTAATACCTGGGGTTCCACCAACCTCATGCTTTACTTGGACTGAAAACTGTGCACGAATGGTGAATTACGCTCCCTTAAAAACTTTTGTTTTAAGTAGGATACTCAGCTTCACTTCGTCAAAATTAACCATTCCACGCTTACTTATCCGTGTGCGTGCTCTCTTCAAGCTCGTTGTTGAAAAAGTTCGTTCACATACACCAATACTACCAGTGGAAAGTGTGAATTTGCATGAAAAACATTATTCTAGTAGGCCGAAGTTGTTGTCACATCCATAAGTTTTTTATTAAGATTCTAGATACATTTCACTAATTCAATTCAGACAAAATAGCATCTTAGGGTTTTTCATGTTCCATTGATTAGTTTGTGATACAGCTGGTCTTGACAGTGACGCAACTAGCGCTGGGTAGGTATATTTGACGCTCAGCCAGCCAATCGATTAAGCATTGATCTGCTACTTCTGGCTAACACAATAGGTATAAAACCTCGGTGGCTCGCAACTGAACGCTGTTGATCGCGCAGTTGTCTCGTATACCTTAGTGAAGCTTGCTATGCAGAATTATGAGGGACGAAAAGGAATTATCGAAGTGTTGGATGACGAAACCGTTCTGGAGGTAAAGCAGGTTAAGAAAATATGTGGACTATCCGAACAGGTCAAGTTTCACAACCATACAACAAAACAGCCTACACTGTAGCCTAATACACACATCTCTTGAGATTCGGAGGTACACCGCTTTGACGCCCTAGGTATCTCAACTTAGCAAACGCCTCTCATCTCTTGCAGATTTGTGCGTTGATCTCATCCGTCACACTAAAATCAGAACTAATACAACTTCCAATGTACGTAAGACGTTCCACAACTTCCAGGGCCTCTCCCTATGGTGTGTTTAGTGAATGCATGTCCATGAGCATGACCTTACACTTTATGGCTGCAAAGTGCACACCAACGGACGGGATGGCTGCTCAGTTCATCCAAAAACACCTGTGCCTTCTCTTCGAAGTGGAGAACAATATCGTCTGCATATTCCAAATCAACATGCTTTTCGTCAGAAGCTATTTGAACACCGGGGTTTTGAAGACCTTCCAGCGTTCGTCTCATTATCTTATGGATCACGTAATTAAATAAGAATGGAGATAATGGGCAACCCTGATGGACGGGAGCTTTTGGAGGGCTCTTACACATCCGGAATTCTGAGAATACGAAGAACGCATTATATCCACAGACGTCCTGGGGTATTTCTTGATGGGCAAAGTGTCAAGGAGAACAGTCATCCATTCGTGAATAGGTTACCTGTCGGATGTAAACATCTACGAGGTTGTACTTACAGTGTTTGTTGAAGATTAAATCATTAGAAGATCCATATGTACCATGGATCGTTTTTATGGCGTGTTTTATCGAAAATCCATTCCGACTGCCTGACAACCGGGTTTGCATGTTCTAAAGCAGGATTCCCATTACAAGCTCAGTGGGAGTACCCTAGATATGATATGTGATGATATGGGTCAATTTTCTCATATGCACGGTATGTGTCTTCCCATTCTCGGTGGACAGTGATTCACCGAAGTTGATTACAGCACGATATTTCTACATCCTTGTATTCAAAGGACCCTATGGCCATATACTATCTTTTATGGTCACGCCGTGATTATGCTAGCTGATTGTCTTGGTTTACACTTTTCTAACCCAGAAGCAATGTTTTACTCCAGTTCGATGGACTGCTACTGAACTGGCAAACTTTGCCCAAACCTCTTGAATTGATCTAAATGGGTTCACCCTTCTGAACGAGTACTCGTAGATTGTGCTGGCATAAGAGGACGGCTTTGAAGTGTAAGTAACACAAATACACGACATTGAAATCCATCATCCCCGATCTTTGCACATCTTTTCATGCATTCCTCTACAAATGGGTATTTCTGACCTCGGCCGCGCAAACGTTCTGCACCATCAAAAATTATCATGAATCAATACGAGATGCTTGCTGGTTCTGCTCATTTCCGAAGCTCGTAAAAGTGTACCTGAAACAGAATTCACGAAGACTTTGAAGCACAAATTCAGAGATCACTTTTTATGACCGAAAGGTAAATGGAATTGCATCTTTCGCTGTTCAGTTCTGCGAACGTTGGCTATGAGAATCTGTTGGAAAAACTTAAAACCACAACTGCAAAACCAGAATTTCGATGCCTGATTGTTAATCAGCACCTTGGAAATGGCGGCGGAATGTGGACCGTCCCATTCTGTTTTGTTCAGTTTCCATCATGTTTAGTTCCGTTGCGTTATTCTTTGTCAACGTCTTTTCCGAGTAATGTTAATACGTTTCGGCTGTTGTGCATCATATTCCGTATGGTTTCACGGATTACCCAGTACCCCTGTAGCTTACCTCTGTTCTGGCAACCT